>NC_089267.1:20432506-20514990 GCF_963930625.1 Muntiacus reevesi
TCAACATCCACCAAATCTGAAATCTGTGAGTTTGCTATCCTCCATATTTATTTAATAAGTTCCTTTAACTATACCTCCTAAATATTTATTAGTCTTGTCTCCTCTGATATATTAAACTATATCTCCAACATAGTTTAGTCTCATAATTTTAATCTTCTTCTAGTTGAGTCTCTTTGACTTCTTCAAATTTATCCACTGCACCAAAGCCATAATAACTTGTGTGAAACAAAACCTGACAATCCTTTTTCTTAGAGTCCCCAAAGCTTCTCTGCGAAGAAATAAAATCCACACTTGTAAAAGTGGCTACAAGGATCTTTATAACCTGGCTTCCATTATCAAAATGTTTATAGTTTTTCATTCACAAAGAACTTTATTAAGCCTTGACTATTGGCTCTGCCTGGAACATTCTTCTGGTCTCTCTCCCCATGGCAGTTATTAGTACTATTCACCACCATTTCTAAATTTCTTCCTCCTGGTCCATAGTAGGATAGCGTGCCCTACTTCCTGGAGTTAACCATGATCGTGTGACTTGCTTTCACCAATGAAAGGTGAGTCACATGCAAGCAATGTATCACATCCAAACAGAAGCTTTCAGGAGCAGATGCATGATTCTCCATCTTCCCTCTTTCTGCCAAGGCAGCGAGTTACATTCCAGAGCATAGGGTATGGACTAGCTTCAGTGCCTGAGTCAGAACAATATCCTGAGGTAGACATGAAGCATAAAGAAGAAATAAACCTGTGTTGTTTGCTTTAAGTTCTTAAGAATGTTGAGATACATATTACTATAGCATAATTTAAACTATCCTGACATGCACACCTTATTCGAATCCTTCCAATTTTGCTTGGTTACTGCCTCCTTTCAGAATTTCTAGGTTATTTTCTCAACTGTAAAATGGGGATAATAAGGCTTCTATAGGATTGGAAAGGTAACTTTACATAGAATGTTTAAAATGGTAATTATCTAGATATTGGCTTAATAAAATATGCCCTTTTAAGTGGTTGCTGTTATTCTATGACTGTATCAGTTCACTAATTGCCATCTCTTTTCATCTTGTATTTAATTCATATGTATAATGCTTACCTTTTATAAAAAATCAAGCTAGACAATGTCTTTCCCCAAATAGCTCTCTCCATCAAAATGCCAACATTATAATTGCCAATTTGGGGACTGGAAATGTCCAGAATGAAAAAAGAGAGGCTACAGACAACATAACCAGGCTTTAGCTATGGTGAGTCGTCAGGGTTCATTCAAGTGGTTAATTCATCTCTGAGCTTCATTTTCCTCCAGTGTAATAGGAAAATAGTAATATGTAGAGATTGTTTTGGTTTGGGGCATTTTTTTTTTTTAGGATTAAAATAAACAACATACAGAAACAGATAAAGAGCTTAGCATCCTCTCTGGCTCAAAGTGATGTCACAATATGCAACTTTCAGTGGTTTCATTGTTGTCATGCTCATCATCTATCATCTCAAATCCTAAAGAAAGTCTGTGCTCCTGGGACTGTGATTAGGTTGTAACGGTGCCTTGCTTCCACTACAATTTACAGGACTAGACACTCCCTGAGGGCATTACATTTATCCAGAAAGCCAAATATAGGGCTCAGTAAATATTTATTGCATTCAGCTGAAGTTTTAATCAAATGTCTTGCTTAATAGCCCACAAGATGAGTCATCGTGTTGAGGACAGAGTTAGAGTTGCATTTGGAGATGGCACAAGTCCCATTCCTCTCGAAGTAGGAAGAGAGCAGACTTGATGTGTTATTTGTCTGGGAAATTGCCCCTCCATCTGAACTGCTGAAGTTACCACTGATGATGTCGGTGATTATTTACAAATACTAGACACACATCACCGACTCGGTGGACATGAGTTTGAGCAAGCTCCAGGAGATGGTGAAAGAAAGGGAAGCCTGTAGTGCTGCAGACCATGGGATCTCAAAGAGTCAGACACAACTAAGTGACTGAACAACAGCTAAGCAAACTAATATCTGTATCAGATATCTGTAACAGTAAGCTATTATCTGTATCAAGAGAATAATGGGTGTGTTTTATTTGTTGTTCGGTTGCTCAGTCGTGTCTGACTCTCTGCAGCCCCATGGATGACAGCACCACAGCTTCTCTGTCCTTCACTGTCTCCCAGGGTTTCTCAAACCCATGTCCACTGAGTCAGTGCTGCCGTCCACCCATCTCATCCTCTGTCGTCTCCTTCTCCTCCTGCCCTCAGTCTTTCCCAGCATCAGGGTCTTTTCCAGTGGGTCGGCTCTTCACATCAGGTGGCCAAAAGTGTTGGCACTTCGGCTTCAGTATCAGTCCTTCCAATGACTATTCAGGGTTGATTTCCTTTAGGATTGACTGGTTTGATCTCCTTGCTGTCCAAGGGACTCTCAGAGCCTTCTCCAGAACCACAGTTTGAAAGCATCAATTCTTCGGCATGTCTTCAGCGTGTCTTCTGGACAGTGAGATACCAAGTACCTTATCTGCAAGCTTCAGTTGACTAGAGAATTCCAAACACCTGGGGGTTGAAATCTCTGGTCCCATTGTCACGTGGTGGCCAGGGCATTGGGCTGATACAGCCACATACACAGAGTGCAAGAAAGTATTTGTTGAGCTCTCCAGGAGGGCAACCAGTGTAGTGACTGACAAAAGACTATATTATAAAATGAGAAATTCTGTCACTCGCTGTAGAAAACCTCATGGAATCAATTTGCGCGGAAATTTGAGAACCTAGCTATAAAAGCATAATACATTTTCTATTTCATGCTTTGATCAACTTTCAGCAGAGAATAGGAGCTCTAAAATAATCTATAGAAACATGAGAACCTGCCAAACAACCACAACCAGAAGGGAAAAAAGAAGAAAAGAAAACTTATCAAAATATTGGATGCAGTTCAATAAGCCACACAGAAAAATTCACCAATAGATTCCAAAAACTAGTATTAAAGAGAATTCATGATTTTTCTCCAGGCCACATGGTTCAAATAAAGAAGTCCCTAGGACTAAGGTCACATAAATATCATCACAGTCAAGTGGGAAAGAGACCATTTGTCCTTTTGGTGCGATGACTGACTTGTTCACATTTGCCCTCTGGATGCTATAATCATCACAGAGATCTCAAATGACCACAGGAAAGGAAAACCAGAGTCCTTCATCCTGCTCAGGAAAGATACGCCATTTGGCAGGACACAGGCCCCCCAGGCCACACCAGCACTCTGGGCCCGTGACCACCGATGACCACCAGCAGCCATCAAAGGAGGCCTCAGCTCATCCAGACCTCAGGAGTTCGTGTGATATTCATGTTTTGCCTCAATGTGGAAGTGCATTAATCTCCTTCCTACCTGCTCACACACTAGATACAATTAAGGCAGCTGAAATGAAGACTTTGGATTTTTACGGAAATGTTTTTATTGGCCAAAATAAATACATTCATACAGTAATTTTTGAAAGTACATTATTCTCTCTGTCTAGTTTGCATTTTGCTTATTTTGTCAGGCACAAGAAAAATTCTTCCTGGCCAAAAAGAGAAGTATTCAAAAAGAAAACATGAAGGGAAAAGAAACAGTTGCGAGAACATTTTATTCAGACCTCTTCCTGAAACTTTATCTGGAAACTCATTTTAGAAAACATAACACATAATCAACTAAAAATTTTTAAAGTGACTGGGAATTTTTATTATCAATCCAAATGTTCTGACCAAAACTTTCTCTTCTGGCTCTATGGCCACATTCTGCACTGACAAATGCTTTTCTTCCCACAACCTCTCTGGATTTCATGGTGGATGAAGTTATTCCAAGAGTTTAGAAATTGGATGACTTTTTGGTTCATAATAATTTTGTGAAAAATGCCATTCTGTGAAAAGAGCAGTGAATTCTGTAATTTCTCCAGTGACTTTTTTTCTTCTGGCCCAAACAATTAAATTTTATTGACACCATAGAAATGTTAGTTGCTTACCTGTATTGCTTAGTGGGGCAGAATGGATAAAGAAGGAAGAAAACTGGACTTTGAAATCAAAGAGGAAACTGAGTTCTAACTCACCCTCACATCAGTGGCATAAAAGTTATATTTTCAGTTAACAACCCTGAAATCTGGTTTCCTTCCCTCCCCTCCTTCCCGTCCTTTCCCTTCTCCTCCTCTTTCCTTTTTTATCTTCACTATCTTTCCTCCTTCCCTTCCGTCCTTCCTCCCCTCTCTCTCCCTCTTCTCCCTCCCTCTCTCCCTTCCTTCCTTTCCCTCTTCTTTCCTGTCTGTCTAGCTATGACTATTTATCTATTATCTGCTACTGCAGGTGCTGCTTATTTGCTTCAGTCGTGTCCGACTCTTTGCGATCCTATGGACTGTAGCAGCTAGGCTCTTCTGTACATGGGATGCTTTAGGCAAGAATACTGGAGTGGGTTGCCATGCCCTCCTCCAGGGATCTATTACCTAGCATCTAAATTATCTAGAACTGTCTACATCAAAGGACTATTGGGAGGAATAAGAATATGAGAAACACTTCAAACAGTGCCTGGAACATCACTGTTGTTGTTGTTGTTTAGTTGCTAAGCTGTGTTTGACTCTTTCACAACCCCAGGGACTGTAGCCCACCAGGCTCCTCTGTCCGTGGGATTCTCCAGGGAAGAATACTGGAGTGGGTTGCCACTGTTTTTCTCCAAGGGATATTCCTGACCCAGGGATCAAACCTGTGTCTCCTAAATTGGCAGGAGGATTCTACCTCTGAGCCAGGAAAGCTCCTGGAATGTGGTAGATCCTCCATAAATGTTAGTTTCTGTTCATTTCTCTGTTTTGCCATCTCAGCAACTCCAGTGTGTTGACGGGCAGATCACTTAAGGAGGCTTGTCAACACTTTGGTGTGTACCAGAATCATCTGAAAGTCTTGTTAAATCCGGATTCCCTGGCCCCACCCCTAGAAATTTTGATTCAACAGGTTTTGCAGTAGCCCTGAGAATGTGTACTTCTAACAAATCCTCAGGTGATCCTGATGCTGCAGGTCCAAGCACATATTTTGAGTGTCTTGGACCGTTCTAATGGATGGCAAACATATTTCTTCTTGAAACTCTGGCTTTAATACATTTCACCTGCCTTGACTAATCAAGTATTTTGTTTGTTTGTTTGTTTGTTTTTATTATGTATTTTTATTTATTTATTTGGTATACCAGGTCTTAGTTGCAGCACACGGGATCTTCAGTCTTTGTTGTGGCATGCAGGATCTTTAGCTACAGCATGTGGGCTCTCGTTCCCCAGCCAGGGATCAAACCCAGGCCCCCTGCATTGGGAGCACGGAGTCTTAGCCACTGAATCACCAGGGAAGTCCCATAATCAAGGTTGTTTTAAGACTTGCAAGTCCTCCAAGTGGCATCTAACCTAAATAAGATGTTTGCCCGAGTTGTTTTCTAGGAGCCTGGAGTCAGCTGTGTCTAGTTTGAGATAGGATAGGACCACTGACCGTCCAACTGGGCATGTGCAAGTGTTTGGTGAACTTTTGACATCCGAAGGCCACAAACTCCACCCTGACTCAGAGTGATGTGCAGAGGGCCTATAGCTTAGTTACTCCTGCACAGAACGACAAGTACCCCACCTTTTCCCAATCACCTTTCCTTGTGCTCCCCATGCCTCCAACACCCGCCCCACCCCACTTCATTTATTCTTTATCTCATACATACCCCAAGTCCCTCATCTTCTGGGAGAGGGATTTGAGTTTGTCCTCTCGTCTCTTGGCTTGGCTGCCTTGTAAATAAACCCTCTTTTCCTGCAAATCTCAGCATCTTAGCATTTTGGCTTGCTGTGCATGAAAAAGGAACCTGGCTCAGTAAAAAAATCTCTTAGGCCAATTTCAACTGATTGATGTACTCTGTTAGAAGATTCTGAGGCCGTGTCAAGCCTGGGTGAGACTGTGTTTTATTTTATTATTTATTTAAGTATATTTGATTTATACCATGTTAAGTGAGATTGTGTTTTTGGAGTGCTGAGTAGCTCTCATCCCCAACTTTTAAATTGAATGTATATCCAGTGCTTTGCCAGGCTTCGATATTAGACGTCCTTACTTTTACTTGTAAGACAGCAGGATCATTTATTATTAAAGATTTATTGCTTTTTCATGTTCATTATCCAGTTTATTTATGTATATTCATGTATGATCTACTGTTTTTAATATTTAATTATTTATTTTAATTGGAGGATAATTACTTTACAATATTGCGATGGTTTTTGCCATATGTCAACATGAATCAGCCATACACATACATGCATCCCCAGAATATTTCAAGTGGATCAGTTCATGGGTCCACTTCTGCTAGGAATCATTTAATATTGGCTGTTTAATAAAAGAAAGACTGCTATGATCATCCTCTGCTGGCTCTAGAGAATTTAGTTGATGGTAAAAGCAGTTGTCCCCTCCCAGGGTGTTTTTGTGTTTATGAAAATGGATAATCAAAGCTGGTTTGAAGCGTCATTCATTCTGTTCCTTTAATGTGTGGGAAGTGTCTTCTTTGAAATAACATGTTTGTGTTGATAGAAATTAATTTGGCACTTGCAAATGTTGCTTCAAGGATAGTACTATCAGTTGTTTTTCAGCTTTCTTATGCTCTTGGGCCACTCATATTGTCATGAACACCATGGAGGGAAATCATCTAGTATTTGTTTTGCTCTGCACCTTACAGAGCTGTCTTTGAGATCAAAGAGATTCCTGTGTGAGAAGGAGGTCGATGGAGTCCAGGGTGAACAGACAGCTGATGCCAAACAGGCAGGGGAGTCTAAGTGTGGAGACCAACTCCCAAGTCGCCAAAAATACCTTCAGCTGACTTAAGGAAATAAGAATCACAGGATTATAGGGTTTTGAAGCTCGGTGATACCTTAGAGAAAAACCTAGGCTGAGATTTTTATTTCACAACTAATTACACTTAAGGAGAGAGAGCATACCAAGGCCACCAAGCAAATTGCAAAAGAAAATTTATTAAGATAATCACAAATAATGTTACCAGACAGCCTTAGAGCCCTGGTCCAACCTAGAGTTTTCCAGAATAAAAATCAAGTGACGTGTGCACTATTAAGCAGTCAGATCAGATATAAGTGGGGAGGTTTTGAGATACTGTGTGGAGGAAAAAATAATAAGAGTCAAGAGTCCTTTGCAAAATAAATGGATATGAGATTTATCACTATACTCCTTTTACTTATGTCTACATGCAGAGTAAGAACAAATTAGAGAAATAGTCACTGGAAAAGCCCTTTCTACTGGGACATCTTTTGTTCCCTTTAGGAAAAACCAAAGTGTGTTTGCTTTCTCTGGTGACTTCAGGGAGTTCGATTCAGCAAAAGACCTATGAAAAGATGACTCTGATCACCAGGAGAACAAAAAGCATTGAGATAGGATTCTTTATAAAAAGGCTAGAAGAACACAAAGGAGAAATTTTGCCAACTTTACACTCTAATCCAGCGGTCCCCAACCTTTTTGGCACTAGGGACCAGTTTCGTGGAAGACCATGAGTGTGGGGGTGATAGTTTCAGTATGATGCAAGCATTACTTTAAGCATTGCATTTATTGTGCACTTTATTTCTATTATTATTACGTCAGCTGCACCTCAGGTTGTCAAGCATTAGATCTTGGAGGCTGAGGACCCCCCAGCTCTAGTCCATGGTATGGTATTCAGCACTAACTGTGGTACTACCATTTCTGGTTTAACCACAGGACTTAGGATGTTGAAATCATGATTCTAAAATAGACCTTATCGAAGAAAATACACTATAAAATTTGGGTCTACAGATTAGAAAAAATATAGCAAAACTGTTTACTTGTAGTAAAGTGTCAAGTGAATACACACACAGAGGCAAATGAGGCCCCCAGAATTAACTCAAAACTCTACAGAAGGAAACTCAAATTGTCATATTTACCAGTACAGTGAGTAAATATTTGCCTCCTTTGCCAGTTGGTGATATAGCTGTTTGAACCATGTAGGTACCTGTTTACTTATAAGGTTGATTCCCTGGTTGCTGTGAGAGATGGTCAAAGTTGATTTCACACTCTACACGAAGGGTTCATATCTCTACTCGGGGAGGAGTAGGCGGCTTATATTAATGAAAGCCTGGGTGTTCTCTGTGTGATCATGTCCTGTCAGTATGTGTGTTTGAATCGTTTCTAAACAAAGTTAGTTTTACTCTAAGTAACCAGGAGTTGTTTTCTTCTGGGATATCATACAGTTTTACCAGGATTCAAGAGGAGGAAATGATAATATAAAAATAGCTGTTAGGTGCTTTGCTGTGTATTGTCAGTTCAGTTCAGTAGCTCAGTCATGCCCGACTCTTTGCGACCCCATGGACTGCAGCAGGTCAGCCTCCCTGTCCATCACCAACTCCCAGAGCTTACGCAAACTCATGTCCTTTGAGTCGTTGATGCCATCCAACCATCTCGTCCTCTGTCGTTCCCTTCTCCTCCCACCTTCACTCTTTTCAAATGAGTCAGTTCTTCATATCAGGTGGCCAAAGTATTGGAGTTTCAGCTTCAGCATCAGTCCTTCCAATGAATATTCAGGACTAATTTCCTTTAGGATGGACTGGCTGAACCTTCTTGTAGTCCAAGGGACTCTCAAAAGTTTTCTCCCACATCACAAATCAAAAGCATCAATTCTTCAGCACTCAGCTTTCTTTATAGTCCAACTCTCATATCTATACATGACTACTGGAAAAACCATAGCCTTGACTAGATGGATGTTTGCTGGCAAAGTAATGTCTCTTCTTTTTAATATTGCTGTCTAGGTTGGTCATAACTTTTCTTTCAAGGAGTAAGCATCTTTTAATTTCATGGCTGCAATCACCATCTGCAAAGTCTGTCACTGTTTCCACTGTTTCCCCATCTGTTTCCCATGAAGTGATGGGACCGGATGCCATGATCTTAGTTTTCTGAATGTTGAGCTTTAAGCCAAACATTCTAGGTGTGTATTCTAGGTGTGTATTCTAGGTGGACTATTTACTACTTCCTAAATATCCACACTCTTCACACCCTTGTTAATTACTCTATCCTAGCTGCTTAGAAACACCCATACTTTTCTCAACATTCACTCTTATTTGCCCTTGAAGACCGAAGTTCCTTTTTCCTTCCTTTAGTATCAGAGAATACTCTGTGTATGACATTACAGTTGCCTTTCTCATTTAACAAGATATTTCGGGGAGTATTGCATACTCCATTACTCCATATCAGCATACAGTACTTTTTAATGCCCTGTGGGTCTCCATACAGCAATCTGCTTGTCTCTTACTGAAGGACATTACTTGTGTCCTCCGTGCAGTTACACAAAAGCCTGGAAAGGTCATGAGTGTGTATCTCTGAACACCTGTGAAAGTACATCTAGAAACTGCTGGGTCAGTGAACATATTTATGTTAAATTTTGGTAATGATTTCCAAATCGCTCTATCAAGCCCTGGCCACAATAGGAATAAAGATTTAAACACACCTTTTGGCCCCACACCAGACCAACCCCTGCCATAAGGCTGTTATCTTTGCCCATCTGACAAGTAACAAATAGTATCTTATTCCTACCTTAGTTTGCATCTCTCGATGACTGAAATTTAATTTCATTTTACAGACTTTATAAGGCATTTGTTTTCTTTTCAGTTTCTCCAAACCATCAATAACCTCAGATATGCAGATGACACCACACTTTTGGTAGAAAGTGAAGAAGAACTAAAGAGCCTCTTGAGGAAAGTGAAAGAGGAGAGTGAAAAAGTTGACTTAAAACTCAACATTCAGAAAACTAACATCATGGCATCTGGTCCAATCACTTCAGGGCAAATAGATAGGGAAACAATGGAAACAGTGACAGACTTTATTTTGGGGGGCTCCAAAATCACTGCAGATGGTGATTGCAGCCATGAAATTAAAAGACGCTTGCTCCTTGAAAGAAAAATTATGACCAACCTAGACAGCATATTAGAGAGCAGAGACATTACTTTGCCAACAAAGGTCTGTCTAGTCAAAGTTTTGGCTTTTCCGGTAGTCATGTATGGATATGAGAGTTGGACTATTAAGAAAGCTGAGTGCCAAAGAATTGATGCTTTTGAACTGTGATGTTGGAGAAGACTCTTGAGAGTCCCTTAGACTGCAAGGAGATTCAGCTAGTCCATCCTAAAGGAAATTAGTCCTGAATATTCTTTGGAAGGACTGATGCTGAAACTGAAACGCCAATACTTTTTACAAAGAATTGACTCATTTGAAAAGACCCTGATGCTGGGAAAGATTGAGGGCAGGAGAAGGGGACGACAGAGGATGAGATGGTTGGATGGCATCACCAACTCCACAGACATGAGTTCGAGTAAGCTCCGGGAGTTGGTGATGGACGGGGAAGCCTGGCGTGCTGCAGTCCATGGGGTCGCAAAGAGTCGGACATGACTGAGTGACTGAACTGAACTGAACTGAAACCCGTTTTTTAAAAGTTCATGTAGAGGTAGGGAATGTGAATATTTTTTAATACTATCTCAAATGCAATCGAGAATTTTGTTTTTTTATATTCTGTTCTGTTTCCCTCCATTTGCTTCTCTGTGCCTCCCACCACCACCAGCTACATCTTTTGTATTTATCCCTGTTAATCTTCATCTTGCTTGTTTCAACCATCAGTCCAGTCCGTTTTGTGATGTCATTATTCATTCACAGCCGCAGCCTTGCATCCTTCCTTGAGCACAACAGCTGTCTTCTTCATTGACGTTTCTGATCACCATGTGCAGTGACCAGGGCCTGTCCACTCCAGACCCTGTGGTCCCACCCATTCTGACAGAATAACCCATGTGGCCTCTTGGTCCTGGGCGTCCTACTTCTGAGCTCTGAAACATACTTAGGAGAACTCCCCTGCACAGGAGCTGTAACTGGGGATGTTTCTGCTGTATTTAAATGAGTGCTGTTCACCCCACCTCTCATCACTCATCCTGCTTCTCATAGTTGTTTTTGTCAGCTGTATAATCAGTCCTGGTGAGTCAGATCTTAACTACGGTGGGAAAAGAGATGAAAGAAAAGCTGAGGGAAACAGGTTCCTGATTTAGTTTATAAAACCCACTGTCTAAATGAACAGAAGTTCTTGGTTTGTTTTTCCACCAACGGGTACCTGAATGTTATGGAGTCATCTGATTGATCAAATTCAGTCACAAAAATTCTCTTTTCTTCCTTTTCTTTAAAGTGGTAGCTTCATTTATTGAAAAATAAAATGGACCAATTGAATGAACTGAGCTCAATTCCTTTTCTCTTTCTCTTCATTCCTTCTTAAAGTCATCTGATCTGCATCCGCCGATGGTTCAAATTTATGCTTTATGCAAATTTAATTCCATAGTCTATCTTTTCAAATCTTTTTCCCCAAATCACTTTAACTGGGATATGCTGCCTAGACATACCCACAGAGTTATGTCCCAGGGCACAAGAGATGTCCAAATCTCTCTCCAGAGGACAAAAGGGTGGGGCAGGCAGGAAGGGATAGACTTGTTTAAAATCACAGCATGTCTAGACTTATGCCTGAATACATCATGATAAAGTTGTAAGTAGGACTTTTATGGAAAAATATATGGTAGAGAAAACAACACAGAAGCTTACATCCTTTGAAAACTGGACATGGCATAGGGTTCAGGAATTATCTGGCCACAGTTGTTTACATGTGGTCTGAGCATTTTCTTAATGTGATCCTGTACTTAAGTGTATATAGGTTCAGCCAGGAAAGAGAAAGATGAACATCAAAGTTGTTGCAATGCCAGAAGAAAATTATAGGGTGTTTCCATGTTTGAAAGATCACTAGTTTTCACTATTGGTTTGGGACAATGAATATCCATAAATAAAAACCTTAGAGACCTCTGACCAAAAACATATACTGTGTTTACAGAAAGTACAAGTACAGTAAATAACTGCTCCTATCATAAAACATCAAGTGTGCTCAATTAAGAAAAAGAGTTTGAGGTACTAAAGGTATGAAGTTGCTTTGGAAACATTCTGCTAACACATTCTCAAATTTCCTTTCTACAATGGATGTATTTTTGTTACCAAAAAAAAAAAAAACAGGAAAAAACCTTTAATCACTAATTTTATTTAGAATGACCTATAAATAATAATGACTTTCATTTATGCCTGAACACCATACAAGAAGTTTACCTAAGTCATCTCATGTGATGCTGACAATAATCCTGTTCATTGGTCAGTGCAGGCCCTGCAGCTATAACAAATAAACATATTGACCCAGACAACTCCCCAGAATTAACAACACAAAAGTTGATTCTGATCCATCTTAGGTCATGTAAATTTCCAGGGTGGGCATTTTTAGCTTCCAGGTCACTCTGACCGAGGACTACTAACAGTGACACAAATTCTTAGGTGACACACATCACATTTATTCTGACCCACTGACCAGAATTTGTCAGATGTCTAGGCATAACTGGAGAAGTCAATGGCACCCCACTCCAGTACTCTTGCCTGAAAAATCCCATGGATGGAATAGCCTGGTAGGCTGCAGTCCATGGAGTCGCGGAGAGTCGGACACGACTGAGCGACTTCACTTTCACGTTTCACTTTCATGCCTTGGAGAAGGAAATGGCAACCCGCTCCAATGTTCTTGCCTGGAGAATCCCAGGGACGGGGAAGCCTGGTGGGCTGCCATCTATGGGGTTGCATAGAGTTGGACATGACTGAAGTGACTTAGCAGCAGCAGCAGCTAGGCATAACTGCAAAGGAGCTTGGAAATGTGAAGAAGTACATGAATATTAAGTTAGCAAGCCCTAAATGTCTCCTTCTGTATTCTGTGGAGTGGACATGATCTCCTACTGAAGTTTATCTATATATTCTAAATTAAAGAGAAGTAATTCTGGAATTCAAACCCTAAATTCCAACCCACTGCTCAAATCTGGGAGCCCTCTTAGTTTTGTGGATTATGGCAATGGTATGCTATTCATCTTTGTATCCTGTATAATGAATTATGTGCAGTGAGATATCAATGTAAGCTTATATAGATATAATATAGCTTTTTAATGAATTAAGTCATGTGATTATTTCTGAATTCCTCAATTAGATTATTTCTGACAGAGCCCCATACTTGTTATTCCTATGATCCTAAACATAGAACACAGTAGATGCTCAGTAAATATGTGTTGATTGACTGAAATACTGATTTATGTTTTTACCTCTGATAAAAACAGATGGAGATAAACTATCTGATGGAGACAAAATATCTTAAATAAAGCCTTTCTGGAAAAAGAAGAGATTTATTTATTTTCATTTTTCTAGGTGATGTGATGATTTTCAATTTGGGTAAGAAAAAAAAAGAATTTTAAAGATATTAGAGTCTGACACATAGCAGTAGAAAAGGAAACATTGCTACCATCAATCATCACAACTTTTTATGAACTGGCTATTGTGTTCTTCATAACACATTATTATTTTCAGTTTTAAAGATAAGTCATAATTTTGTATGCCTTTTACCAGATTGCTTCCCTACATTTGCATATTTGTCATTTTCTCTCTTTTTCCTATTTTTGTATCCTCTTATTTTTCTTTATTTCTTCAATTCCCCTCTTTCATGTTATTTTTTCTCTTTTAAAGTTATTTTCATTCGAATGTTTACACTGTTCTGTTGGGTTTTTTTCTCATAGTTGTCCCATTTTTCTCTCAGTTGACAAGATGTTTTCACTTTAAACTTTCAGCTGGATCTTTTAGTACCCCAGTATCCCTAACACTGTTCTTAGTACCGATGTATATTTATGGATTTGTGATATTTATGTATTCTTATGGATTTGTGATACTTAAGTATACTTATGCATTTGTGATACTTATGGATTTGGAGGGTGGTGGCATAGACTTTTTATAACCTCATTACTAATTATGTTCAATTTTAAAATGATTTTCCAGTTTCTAAGATGATATGTTTTTTCCTGTCCTTCCCTTTCTTCTGTCCTTCCAAAGGGATCATACATTTCCTCTAACATCCCATCCTTAATTATGTGACACCTCTAATACCCGTTTCTGATGTGTCTTTACTACTCTGTATGTAACTTTGATATAATTACATGTTAGTGAACAAATTTCCTTTATTGCTTTTCCAATTATGTCTCTGTATAAATTCATCTATTGATACTTAAGCACTTTGAGTAAAATCACCAGGTAAGTCTACTTGAGCTTAAGTTTTTCCGTGCAGTTGTTTTTACATTCAAATATGATGAAAGTTGAAAATAAATGATGTCACCATCTCATGACTTTTTTTTTTTTATCAATGAAGACATTTTTATAAAGAGTATTTTTGGGGGGGGAGGAGAGGAGTTATTTTTAGCTTTTATTATTTTTGTTAAGTTGAAGTATAGTTGATTTACAGTGTTGCAATAGTTTCAGGTGTACCGCTAAATGATTCAGCTATACATATATATCTATTCTCTTTCAAATTCTTATCCATTGTAGGCTATTGCCAGATACTGAATATAGTTCCCTGTGCTATGCGGTAGGTCCTTGTGGTTTATCCCAATGCCTTTTTAATCAACAAGTTACTTCCTTTAAATTGTTAAGCTAATTAGGTGGACTCTCAACACTGGCATTAAAATGGTCATCATAAAAATATGCCTACAAAAATTTTTAGCAAATATCTATTGAGTGCCTACCAAGCCCTGGTATTATGTTGGATACTTGAATCACATCAGGGGGAAAAAAAAAGTAGGCAATAAGCAGAATTTCCCAGAGCTTACATTCTACTCTAAGAGAAAGAACATAAAAATAAAGCAGATAGAATTATACAGGATTATAAGCCATGGAATTGTGTGATTTAGAAACAAAGAAACTTAAGGTATCTCTACTCTTAATAGTGGAGTCAGGGAAGTGTCCTCTGAGGGGGTCCCATTCAAGTAGCTGTCTAGTGGAAAGGAAGTTTCTTAGAGTAGGAACAGTATGGGACCTTGAAGAAGAGAAGAACTCTAGTGTGTCTGTAGTGAGAGGAGTTTGAATTTTATCATGATGGAAATGGGAAGCCCTTGAGTGTTAAGCAAGGAAGCAGTATGATTCTATTTCTCTGCGTCAATATGTATTCATTAAGTGCCTACTCTGTGCCAGTCACTGTTATAGACATTGGGGATGCAACAGTAAACATAAAAGATACAAATGTCTGTCGTATAGAGATTTCTGGTCCCATCACTTTATGGCAAATAGATGGGGAAGAGTGGAAACAGTGACAGATTTTATTTTCTTGGGCTACAAAATCATTGCAGATAGTGACTGCAGTCATGAAATTAAAGACGCTTGCTCCTTGGAAGAAAAGCTGTGACAAACTTAGACAGCATATTATAAAGCAGAGACATCTTTGGTTTTGCTGACAAAGGTCCGTATAGTCAAAGCTATGACTTTTACAGTAGTCATGTACAGATGTGAGAGCTGGACCATAAGGAAGAAGGCTGAGCGCCAAAAAGTTGATGCTTTCAAATTGTGGTGCTCGAGAAGACTCTTGAGAATTTCTTGGACAGCAAGGAGATCAAACCAGTCAATCCTAACAGAAATCAACCCTGAACATTCATTAGAAGGACTGATGCTGAAGCTGAAGCTCTAATACTTTGGTCACCTGTTGCAAACAGCCAGTTCACAGGAAAAGACCCTGATGCTGTGAAAGATTGAGGGCAGGAAGACAAGGGAGAGACAGAGGATGAGATGGTTAGATAGCATCACTAACCAATGAACATGAGTTTGAGCAAGCTCTGGGAGATGGTGAAGGACAGGCAAGTCTGGCATGCTGCAGTCCATGGGGTCGCAAAGAGTTGGACACGACTTGGCGACCGAACAGTAACGACAGAGTTTTCATTTTAGTGTTTAAAAAATATATCAGTGATTACTGGGTACAGAAGGAAGAGAGGCAGACAAGGTTGTGAGAAGACCTGTCTTTTAGAATTAAACCAGGGCAAAATGGAAAAGTGTAAAGGTAAAATGGTTGTTGCTGTTCAGTCCCTAGGTCTTGTCTAACTTAAATGATTGTAATATGCAACAGAGAATGTACAGACAGATTTGTGTCTCTGCTCAGTCATGTCCAACTCTTGGAGAACCCATGGGTTGTAGCCTGCCAGGCTCCTCTGTCCATGGGATTTATAAGGCAAGAATACTGGAGTGAGTTGCCATTTCCACCCCCAGAAAAAAAAAAAAGGTGAGATCCCCTCAGGGTTTGCCACCCCCCCAACCATGGGTCAGTGAAAAAATAGTACACTAATCATTAAATCAGGATACATTGTATGCAAATGTCAATTCCAGATGAATTAAAGATCTTAACATAGATAAATCCATATAATACTAAACAAAGGAATCTTTTCCCAATTATGGGGTGAGGAAAGCCTTTATAAGCATAATGTGAAACACAGAAACAATACAAGGAAAAGAATCAAAGGTTTGACTACCTTTGACTACCATAAAAATTAAAATAAAAAAAATACATTTTTAAATCAAAAACAGCACAAATGTAGTTGAAAAGCAACAGCCTGGGAACAGGGAAGAAAGATGACAACCCACAAAGAGTTAAAAGATAACACAGAAAGGCCTCCCCCAAGATCAATACAAAATATTTTTTGAAAAACACATTTTAATTTCTGTCATTGTTAGCGGGACATAGTCCATCTACCTTGAATGTCTGCTACTTCGCTCATTCAACAAAGTTCAACAAATATTTAATGCCTAACATGTGCTAGGTGCTGGAGAGATCAATGTGGACAAAACAGCTGTTTACCACTCTCATGTAGCTTACAGTTTAGGTTTGATACTAGTATGATGAATACCTGAATGGTCTAGTGGTCTAGTGGTTTTCCCTACTTTCTTCAGTTTAAGTCTGAATTTGGCAATAAGGAGTTCTTGATCTGACCACAGTCAGCTCCCGGTCTTCTTTTTGCTGACTGTATAGAGCTTCTCCATCTTTGGCTGCAAAGAATATAATCAGTCTGATTTCGGTGTTGACCATCTGGTGATGTCCATGTGTAGAGTCTTCTCTTGTGTTGTTGGAAGAGGGTGTTTGCTATGATCAGTGCTTTCTCGGCAAAACTCTATTAGCCTTTGCCCTGCTTCATTCCGTACTCCAAGGCCAAATTTGCCTGTTACTCCACGTGTTTCTTGACTTCCTACTTTTGCATTCCAGTCCCCTATAATGAAAAGGACATCTTTTTTTGATGTTAGTTCTAAAAGGTCTTGTAGGTCTTCATAGAACCTTTCAACTTCAGCTTCTTCAGCATTACTGGTTGGGGCATAGGCTTGGATTACCGTGATATTGAATGGTTTGCCCTGGAAACGAACAGAGATCATTCTGTCATTTTTGAGATTGCATCCAAGTACTGCATTTCGGACTCTTTCGTTGACTATGATGGCTACTCCATTTCTTCTAAGGAATTCCTGCCCACAATAGTAGATATAATGGTCATCTGAGTTAAATTCACCCATTCCAGTCCATTTTAGTTCGCTGATTCCTAGAATGTCGACATTCACTCTTGCCATCTGTTTGACCACTTTCAATTTGCCTTGATTCGTGGACCTAACATTCCAGGTTCCTATGCAATATTGCTCTTTACAGCATCGGACCTTGCTTCTATCACCAGTCACATCCATAATGGGTATTGTTTTTGCCTTGGCTCCATCCCTTCATTCTTTCTGGAATTATTTCTCCATTGATCTCCAGTAGCATGTTGGGCACCTACTGACCTGGGGAGTTTCTCTTTCAGTGTCCTATCATTTTGCCTTCTCATACTGTTCATAGGGTTCTCAAGGCAAGAATACTGAAGTGGTTTGCCAGTCCCTTCTCCAGTGGACCACATGCTGTCAGACCTCTCCATCATG
The DNA here is from genome assembly GCF_963930625.1 of Muntiacus reevesi. Taxonomy (NCBI): domain Eukaryota; kingdom Metazoa; phylum Chordata; class Mammalia; order Artiodactyla; family Cervidae; genus Muntiacus; species Muntiacus reevesi. Next base: position 20,450,283 of record NC_089267.1, read on the forward strand.
ACCCTGCCGTTTTGGGTGGCCACACACAGTATGGCTTAGTTTCACTGAGTTAGCCAAGGCTATGGTCCTGTGATCAGATTGGCTATTTTCTGTGATTATGGTTTTAGTGTGTCTGCCCTCTGATGCCCTCTCGCAACACCTACCGTCTTACTTGGGTTTCTCTTACCTCGGAAGTGGGGTATCTCTTCAAGGCTGCTCCAGCAAAGTGCCTCTGCTGCTCCTTACCTTGGACGAGGGGTATCTTCTCACGGCCGCCCCTCCTGACCTTGAATGTGGAGTAGCTCCTCTCAGCCCTCCTGCGCCCCGCAGCAGCCGCTCCTTGGAAGTGGGGCTGCTCCTCTCAGCCGCAGCCCTTGCCCTCAGGCGTGGAGAAGCTCCTCTCAGTCGCCGCTCCTGCGCTGTCGCAGCCTGATGCTCTCGGTCACTACCCCTGATAGCTCCTCACTGCCACGCTTCGGCGCGGTCTGTCGCAGCCGGAGCTCTTCTGCGCTAGTAAAGTAATGCTCAAAATTCTCCAAGCCAGGCTTCAGCAATACGTGAACCGAGAACTTCCAGATGTTCAAGCTGGTTTTAGAAAAGGCAGAGGAACCAGAGATCAAATTGCCAATATCCGCTGGATCATCGAAAAAGCAAGAGAGTTCCAGAAAAACATCTATTTCTGTTGTATTGACTATGCCAAAGCCTTTGACTGTGTGGATCACAATAAACTGTGGAAAATTCTGAAAGAGATGGGATACCAGAACACCTGACCTGCCTCTTGAGAAACCTGTATGCAGGTCAGGAAGCAACAGTTAGAACTGGACATGGAACAACAGACTGGTTCCAAATAGGAAAAGGAGTACGTCAAGGCTGTATATTGTCACCCTGCTTATTTAACTTATATGCAGAGAACATCATGAGAAACGCTGGACTGGAAGAAGCACAAGCTGGAATCAAGATTGCCGGGAGAAATACCAATAACCTCAGATATGCAGATGACACCACCCTTATGGCAGAGAGTGAAGAGGAACTAAAAGCCTCTTGATGAAAGTGAAAGAGGAGAGTGAAAAAGTTGGCTTAAAGCTCAACATTCAGAAAACTAAGATCATGGCATCTGGTCCCATCACCTCATGGGAAATAGATGGGGAGACAGTGGAAACAGTGTCAGACTTTATTTTTGGGGGGCTCCAGAATCACTGCAGATGGTGATTGCAGCCATGAAATTAAAAAACACTTACTCTTTGGAAGAAAAGTTATGACCAACCTACATAGCATATTAGAAAGCAGAGACATTACTTTGCCAACAAAGGTCCATCTGGTCAAGGCTATGGTTTTTCCAGTGGTCATGTATGGATGTGAGAGTTGGACTGTGAAGACAGCTGAGCACCAAAAAATGGATGCTTTTGAACTGTGGTGTTGGAGAAGACTCTTGAGAGTCCCTTGGAATGCAAGGAATCCAACCAGTCCATCCTAAAGGAGATCAGTCCTGGGTGTTCATTGGAAGGACTGTTGCTGAAGCTGAAACTCCAGTACTTTGGCCACCTCATGCGAAGAGTTGACTCATTGGAAAAGACCCTGATGCTGGGAGGGATTGGGGGCAGGAGGAGAAGGGGACGACAGAGGATGAGATGGCTGGATGGCATCACTGAGTCGACAGGCATGACTGAGTAAACTCCGGGAGTTTGTGATGGACAGGGAGGCCTGGCATGCTACAATTCATGGGGTCGCAAAGAATCAGATACTATTGAGCGACTGAAGTGAACTGAACTGCATATGATGAAAGCATTTAATAAAAATCATAGATGCTACAGGATCATCACTCTATATCCCCAATAGTCTTAGATAATCTCAATGTCTGTTTTTCTTGCCTCATGGTTCTAGAATACTTTCCATTGTTCTTTGGAAATACAGTCCTCACACTGTGAAGTTCCAAAATAGGGTGATGGGTCTTCTTTGAAGGAATACTTCTTGTTTCCTAATTAACCATCTTTTTAACAAATTTACTGAGCTCACAGCCTGCACCAGGCTGTAGTATATGCTGGGACTACCTGGTGGCTCTTTGGTAAAGAACCTGCCTGCCAATTCAGGAGATGTGGTTTCAGTCTCTGAGTCAAGAAGATCCTCCAAAGAAGGAAATAGCAACCCACTCCAATATTCTTACCTGGAGAATTCCATGAACAGAGGAGCCTGGTGGGCTATATAATCCATGGGGTCGCAAAGAGTAGGACACAACTTAGTGACTAAACAACAACAAAGGTAAATAGATATGTTTCCTACACTCAAGCACGTGGGAAACACAGACTATAAATTAACAGGTATGGACTTGTAGGTACATGCTACACAGAGAAACATCTGGGACTGAATAGGAATATAAAGAAGAGATATCCAAACAGGCTCAGCAGTAGGAAGAAATTCCATGGAGCTTCTGGGTTGATGGTAGTAAAATTTAACCAAAATTTTGAAGGCCAGGTAGATGTCAAGTGATGAAAGAGAGGGGACATTCTCAGCAGAAGGACAAGAATCTGCAGGGGCTTACAGTAGTGAAACAACACGATATGTTTGGGAAACTACTAAAGAATAAATTGTTCATGACAATAAGGGCAGTAAATGAGATTAAAAAGCAGACAGGAAAGCTATACTGAGGATTTTGTAGAGAATCCTGAAAGTTATGAAGAACTTTAAGCAGGGGCTTGACAAGTTCCATTTAAATTCAGTAGTAATTACCCTGAAGTCACATGGCAGGATAATTAGGTGGCCGTTGCATAAATCCATGTCAAAAGTGATGGGAACTGAATTGAGAGTTTGGAATTGACACATGTCCACTGTTGATACTATGTATAAAATAGGTAACTAACGAGAGCCTACAGTATAACACAGGGAAGCTGAATGGGAAGGAAATTCAAAAGCGAGGGGTTGTATGTGTAGGCCTGGCTGATTCATTTTGCTTTATAGCAGAAATTAACACGACATTGTAAGTCAACTATACTCTAACACAAACTGACTTTTTTTAAAGTGAGGGGAACTGACTTGCTGGCTTAGTCAGTAAAGAATCTGCCTGCAATGCAGGAGACCTGAGTTCAATCCCTGAGTGGGGAAGATCCCTGAAGAAAAAACTGGCAATCCACTCCAGTATTCTTGCCTGGGAAATCCCATGGACAGAGGAACCTGGTGGGCTCCAGTCTACAGGGTCCCAAGAGTCAGACTTGACTAAGTGACTGAACCAAACCAGAGGGGAACAGAATGACACCTCTGTGATGAATATGAGAACATCTCAAAGCATAGTTCAGGGCCTACTGGGTGGAGCAATGGAAGGATAAATAAAAGAGAAGACCCCAGGGTTTCTGGCATGGGTGCTGCAGTGAATTAGGTTTCCATTCATGAAGCTAGGGCAGACAAGGAGAGCAAGCTGGGGAGTAAACGAGATAAATTCCATTTGGATTTAAGATAAGTTAACTATCTAACTGAATGTATCCAAGAGGCTTTGAGTATTTGGGTCTGGAGCTCAGGAAAGATGACTGAACTGAACATTCAGATTTTTTATCATACAAATGGTAACAGAAGTCATGGGTGAATACATGACCACCCAGGGAGAATATGTTGAGTGAGAAGAATGGACATATGAAAAGGAACTTCTGAGAAGCCAACTTGGAGTGGGTGGTGGAAAAGAGACTGAGAAAGAGTAGCCAGAGGGATATGAGAAGAATCAGAAACCTATAAGAACACAAAAGTTATTGGAAGGATTTTAGGATGTGTCACTGATAGATTACAATATAAATGAAAATAGAAATTGTCTCTTCTTCATGCTTTAGCTGCTTACTCCCAAAGCACCTACAAAGCAGTATGTCTTGGGAACAAGACTGTGGACTCAAGAGCCAGGCTGCCTTGGTTTGTTCCTTCACCTAACATTGTATAGAGCTTAGCTCAATTGTTCAGTCTTTCTATACCTTTTTTTTCTTATTTATATAAAGGGTATAATAACAATGCCTAATTCACAGGATTGTAGTAAGGATTAGATGAGTTAATACATACAAAGAGTACAATTCTGTACAAAACACAGTATATTCATTTTTCTCTGAAAATTTCTACTTCTCTATGTACTCTCTATATTACTGGCTTCACCCTCTTCTGATCATTCTGGCTACAGTCTTGCTATCATCCAATGAAACGTGAGCTTTGTGAGGGATGGCAGTGGGTGTGCCTTGACCACTGCTTTTTGACACTGTCTAGAGCAGCGGTCCCCAACCTTTTTGGGCACCAGGGAAAGCAATTTTTCCACGGACCAGGTAGGGGGTATATTTTGGGGATGATTCAAATGCATTACATTTATTGTGTACTTTATTTCAATTATTATTACATCAGTTCCACAGCAGATCATCAGACATAAGATCCCAGAGTTTAGGGACCCCTGATCTAGAGTGTGAAAAGTGAAAGTGTTGGTCACTCAGTCATGTCCAACTCTTTGTGACCCCATGGACTGTAGTCCACCAGGCTCCTCTGTTCATGGGTTTCTCCAGGCAAGAAAACTGGAGTGGGTAGCCATTTCCTACACCAGGGGATCTTCCCGGCCCAGGGTTCAAACCCGAGTCCCCTGCATTGTAGGTGGACTCTTTACTATCTGAGCCACCAGGGAAGCCAGCGTGCCTCATACCAAATGCTCAGTGAATATCTGCTGAGTGAGTTAATCACTCATGATTATTCCTTCTCTCTCTTACTTCTAACACCTTGGCTGTTGAAACCTATTGATTCTGCTTTTATGATAGCATTCATTTTTATATCTTCCTTTTTGCCCACAGTCTCAGCTCCAATTTAGATTCATGTACCTTTAGGTTGACTACTGCAAAGCCTTCTAACTGGACTACCTCTCCACCCAGGCTCCCCTTCCTCCTTTCACCCTTTTTTTCTCCTACACATATGCATCTTCTAGAACATACTGCCATTGGATTAACCTTCTTCTTAAAACTGCTCTGATGCAAATACAGATGTCCCCCTAGAATTCAAGGTATTTTATGGTCATCAGTTTTAATCTACTTCCTAGTCTTGGATCCTGAATTAGATCACAGGAGAAAATGAAAATAAATAAATAACAAATATTCATGGCCATGTATGTTAGATGACCAAAAGAAAAAAGTAAAGATAGTAAATAGTATCCTGTCTTATGGGAGAGATTCCTGCTGATTGGTACAACTAGGAAATGTTTATAATAAAAGATAGTTCTGGATTAAACCTTAAGAGAAGGGTAGAACTCAGGCAAGTGGGCTTCCCTGGTGGATCAGATGGTAAAGAATCTGCCTGCAAAGCTGGAGACCTGGCTTCAGTCCCTGAGTCAAGATCTCCTGGAGAAGGGAATGACTGTTCACTCTAGTATCCTTGCCTGGAGAATTCCATGGACAGAGGAGCCTGGTGGGCTATAGTCCATGGGGTTGAAAATCCTAAAATCCTTCCAATGACTTTTGTGTTCTTATAGGTTTCTGATTCTTTTCATGTCCCTCTGGCTACTCTTTCTCAATCTCTTTCCCACCACTCACTCCAAGTTGGCCTCTCAGAACTTCCTTTTCATATGTCCATTCTTCTCACTCAACATATTCTCAATGAGTGGTCATGTATTCACCCATGACTTCTGTTACCATTTGTATGATAACAAATCTGAATGTTCAGTTCAGTCATCTTTCCTGAGCTCCAGTCCATGGACTGTAGACTTTACCATCTGAGCTCTTTACCACTCTTTACCACTCTTCACAAAGAGTCAGACACAGCTGAACGACTAACACTTTCACAAACAAGCAGAACAGCAAGAGAAAGGTATTCTAGGAAGATGCAAAGAATATGCAAATACAATAATGTCTAAGGAATGTGCATGGGAAGGTAATAGATTTGAGATATTTAAAGAAGGCAGGTTAGGAAGTATAGGGTCTGAACTATGATGATGGAGTTCAAACAGAGAGACAATTGAAGAATCAAGTAACAGAGGAAGAACTCATTGATCTTCATGGTATATCTAATGTCAATAAAAAGGTGAAGGAAAAATCTAAAATGATTTTGCGTTATGGCAGTATTGATAAATGTGGGATCTTGCTGAGAGAAAGGTGTTTGGAGGTTAAAAAAAAAGATAATTACAGATTCAGAACTGTTAAGATATAAGAGAGAAGAGTCATGATGGAGATATCCAATGGAGAATGTCTTGAGTTTGAGTGAATATTATGGGCTGAACCAGGAATTTTGAAGATTCCTAAATATAGAGGGCAGTTATAACCATGAAAGCATATAAGATCCCTGAGAAAGAATTTAAGTAGATATTTGCAACAAAAGTTATGTCTACTGAAGACTTAAAACTTCTACAAAAGAAATCAGTTGTAGATCGTAAACCCATAGTGACACAGAAAACCAAGAGGGAGCAGTTTCATCCATGTCAATGGAGTAAAGGAGCTTTTAAAGGCATCATCAAATGGGGTCAAAATCATTGGGTTGAGATGGAAGAAAATGAGCACTAGGATAGGATAGGATAGGTTAAGAGCCTAATGCTAATCTTGAAGGAACAGCATGCACAGAAACTGAATCAGATCCATTCATTCCATAAATAAAATATTGAGCTTCTACTAAGTGCAAGAAACACTGAGCTGAATGCTAGAATCATAACAAGGAAGGAAATATTGAGGTCCCTCCCTAAACTTAGGAATATTCTATTTTTGATGGCGAAATGGACAAGTAAGTGGAAAATTAACGTACAGAGTGATAGATGAGGTTTATAAGGTAGGGGCAAGTCCACACCTATGAGAGCCCACAGAAAGTTTCAGGAAATTGGTAGTAATGGTGGTGGTGATGTCATTTTGTTTTTTGGAGAAAATGATGTCCTTGCTACACAGTAGAGGATTACCTGGACTGATTTAAGTGCCATGTTGCTGGAACAGAGGGAAAAAAGTAATCCAGGAAGAGGGAAAATATGTTCAAAGGCTCTGAGACATGGAGGGACTTGATGAGAAAGCAAAGTGGAGAAATGGGACATGAGTAGAGGTCAGTCTGTGCAGGGCCATGTGAACCAAGTTAAGGATTTCCAACTACTTTATCCCAAAACTAAGGAGGAACCTTTAGGAGAGAAGATTGCCACCAAATGGACTTGGTTTCAGAAATACTCTTCCAGATGTAGTGTGGCCAAACATTTACAGAAAAGTAAGACTGGACAGGGGATTCGAGGTGGTGGAAGGCAAAGTCCCTGACTGAGGTCAAATGGGGTTGGATTAAGAATAGAAGAAATAGAAGTGCATGTCAGTAAAACTGAACATTTCAAATAGTAGTAGTGGAGAGACCATAATGTCATCAATGAAGGTGAACATGGATTTGGTTCTGCTCAGTGAGGGCCCAAATAATATTAGGTAAGCTGAGTGCACAATGAACTAAGTTGACAAAAGTTATGAAACTTTATCCAGAAATGCCAAGTGACTAAGGAGGATTAAGACTTTAAGTCAGGCTCTGGAGCTAAGCAATAGTACAACAATCAGAGTGGAAACTAATGAATCCTCATAGATAAATAATTACTTTGGAACTACACACCTTTGTCATCGATCATTCAAAATGGATTATCTAATAGTGTTTACCTGGAATAAAGGTCAAAAGCTGATTTAGGGGAGAAAAAAGAAGTGGCGGAGTAGAGCTAAGAACCCCAGCATTCCAAGATGCAAATAAAGGTAGACCAGGAGAAGGCAATGGCACCTCACTCCAGTACTCTTGCCTGGAAAATTCCATGGATGGAAGAGCCTGGTAGGCTGCAGTCCATGGGGTCGCAAAGAGTCGGACATGACTGAGCGACTTCACTTTCACTTTTCACTTTCATGCATTGGAGAAGGAAATGGCAACCCCCTCCAGTGTTCTTGCCTGGAGAATCCCAGGGACGGGGGAGCCTGGTGGGCTGCTGTCTCTGGGGTTGCACAGAGTCAGACACGACTGAAGTGACTTAGCAGCAGCAGCAGCAGGACAAAACATTGACCATCAGAGCCTGGTCACTTGAATGCATAGAGGATTCTATAGCATAAACTGAAATATCTAGAAATATGTATACTTGCAAAATATGATGATGAGGCCAAATTTTGTCTGTTTTGTTCGCTGATCTCTCCTCAGAGCAGTGGTAGTACGGAGTAGGTTTTACAATAAATATTAGTTGAAAGAATGACTGAATTTATTGATAATACTTGACAGTATGTAATCAGGTAAAGGAGCAAAAATACTGAAAAAAAAAAAATCCTGAAGAAGCAAATACTTCTTTAGCTTTACTTTTGAAAGGTAATGTTATGAAACTTGCTTACTTATGAAGATCAGAGATGGATCCAAAGAATGGGTACAGAAAATGGGTCCAAAAGGAAAAGACTTTGAAATAATAATATATAGAATGTAAACATATCCTGAGAGCCCTCAGTTAATTGGCACATCTTCCCTAGTTTGTTACGTCAATGCATAATAAGGAGTATATTTAATCTGAAAGACGTAGAACAAACCAGAATATCTTGCTTTGCAACATCATGTGTATCAATAGACTTGGGCTTTAATCCTTTGCTGTGTATTTTATCATATAAGACCTCTTAGGAGACACATGACCTCATAGAGTTCAACAAAGGCTTAACTTTTTTGATAATATTTATATATTAGGAATTATCAAAATAAAGAGTAATGTACATTTCTTTAACCCATTACTTTACATTGCTGTTCTGTTGCCTCACTTGCTGGTTGGAACAGCTTCCTGTGTAGGTAAAACAGAGGTACTATCTAGATGAGTGTCAAGTGCTCGGGGAGTTCACAAGATTACTCTGGACCTCCTGACTGGAGGCTGAGCTGTGCCTAAAATGTTATGTGCCCAACACAAATCAGCATTCTTTCCAGTACTCCACACAGACAAATCTCAAACCACAGTTGAGTCACATTTGAAAGCCTGGCTGTGGCCCATGGTGCACAAGCTTTCAATCTGGTGCTTTAAACGCCAATTGGCTTCAGCGCAGGGCTTCAGCACAGTGACCCAAAGCAGAGGCTCAGAGTGCATGGTGGAAATCTGGGGATGAATCCTCAGGCAAACATTGACCGTTTCCAGAACAGTAGGCACTGGCAACTCTTCGTGTGCATTTTGTTCAGGGAAAGTAATTGCTCTGAGGTCAAGACTGAGCATGTAAGCCGTAGACTTCCACCAGTTTTCTTTCACAGCCCTGCTTCCGGGTAAGACCACTGGGTGACACCAGGCAACTCACCTTTAAATGAGCAGTATAAAAAACTGCAAGTTGCCACTCCAAAATTACTTTATGAAACATTTAAAAATACTGTGATACAAAAAAAACCTCATTTTTCTATTCTGTTACATATCCCAGAAAACAGATTCAATGTGATTTTTCTTTTTTTTTTTTTAAGGAGAGCATATTTTATCCTCGCCCAACAGGTTTGATTTTTGATTCTCCTATGTCAACTGTGAGACTTTGATCCAGCACTTTTGCTTCCTGAACCTCCGTTTCCTTGTAAGCTTTTTCCATTTTTTTTTTTTAAAGATCTCTTCCATTTCTGTAATATCATCATTTGTGTCTTTAAAATATTGGGATTTGATTGAGGTGTAGTTTCAAACTTTAACATTGAAAACATCTAGAGTACAAAAATAAGTCAGAAATATTGAGTCATACTAATACCTGTCAAAACTGGAGCTTAGCAGAAACATATCTGGAGGAACAACTTCTCATATCTCCCCCCCGTCCCCGAGGTTTCTTGAGTCCTTATTCATTTACTCAAGAAAGCTTAATTTAGAATTGGCATGATTCAGAGTCTTTAGGATTGGTTAGGAGTGTCTTAAGTGCCACTTAAATGCCACCTTCCATTTCCTGGGCAAGAGTGCCTGGGCTGGCACAACCCCACAGCCCAGCAGGGCAGCGGTGGTTGTGGTAGGAGTTGCAGAGGGGTTGCTGTTTCAGCCCCTGAAATTAGTGCCTAGAGAGCTGGAAATTCCAGTAGTCTCTGATCAGATGGTCCAGAACTGGAAATAACAGGAGTGAGAAGTTCATGAAAGACAAGGCTACAATCCCAGGGGAAATGTGCACAAGTGCTGCGCCCTGCTTTCAGCAGAAAGGATGTCCACTCCAGTCCTCCCCTACTCTTTCCCTCCTGATTGACTGATGACTCCCAGCCATGGATATTTAACTTGAAATCCCTCAGCACCTGTGTCTAGACCCCAGGTGCACTCTAATCTGACCTCACCCCATCTCTGGTTGTCCTTCTTCTTTCTCATCTTCTTTCTGTTTTCCTTTGTCACCTCCCCTTCTCTCTGATCGTAATTCCCCAAACACATTTATATACCCCAGCTATACTCATATACGTTTTGAAATGCCAGGTCTGGAATAAATACAAGGACTTCTCAGGTGGCCTAGTGGCTAAGATTCCGTGTTCCCAATACAGGGGGCCCAGGTTCAACCCCTAATGGGGGAACTAGATCCCACATGCTGCAGTTAAAGATCTTATGTGCTGCAATAAAGATCAAAGATCCTGCATACTGAAATCAAGACAAGTCGAAATCACAGCCAAGTCAAGAAAAGAAATATTTTTTAAATAGATAAATACAAAAGAAGTTCACAAACCGAATCTTTAGTTTCTACATTGCCAGAGGAGGGAATATGAGTTTTGCAGAGCAGTTGTCGATGTCCACTTTCCTATTAAGACCCTGTGCCTTAGCAGGTAGAGCAGCCAGGTGACCTTAAAAGCCACATGAGACTTCTTTCCCAGACCCTGGTCTCTCATGGTCACTTATTCAGTGGCTGGTTAGGTGACTTATAAAAGTATAATCTTCAAGGAATAGGGGGAATAGGTATAATACATGTCAATAGCAACAGTCGGTTTTTGCTAAGAAGTACCTTTTCTTTTCAGAAGTAAAATAAACTATGTATCTCCAAGCTGGTATTGAAAATGGACACACAACCAGCTATATCTGGATATAGCAGTGAGTGATTCCTGACCGTGAGGCAGGGAGCTGATAGAAACAGCGGAGGCTGATAATCTGATTCCTCAGCTACCAAACCCACAAGTAAGAGGAAGGCCCTTGTTATCTACATCAGGATAAAGAGCTCAAGGAGATTAACCAGAGTCTGCGTTTGAGAAGGGGAACCTTAGTTAACTGACTTTCTTAATATTTTGAAACGGTTGATACTAAGAAAAGAGTGACAAGAGGTATATCCGTTCTTCCTTGTCATCAAGTTGCGCCTGAACATTCAGTGAACGTGAATGTATTAGTCACTCAACCCTGTCTGACTCTTTGCAACCCCTTGGACTGTAGTCCACCAGGCTCCTCTGTCCACGGGGTTCTCCAGGCAAGAATACTGAGGGGATCTTCCTGACCCAGGGACTGAACCCATGTCTCCTGCATTGCAAGCAGATTCTTTACCATCTGAGCCACCAGGGAAGCCCAGAAAAGCAGAATAATCTATCATTATTTGCATGAGAGTGGGAAGCTCGTCCAATATTTTAGACTTCCCAGTCATATTTTCTCATACTCCAACTATATCAGTTTTCCTTTTTACTTCTTTTTTATCATTTTCATTATTTATTTTATGGAAGTATATTTTACTTACTGTGTTGTGTTAATTTCTGCTGTACAGCCAAGTGGCTCAGTTATACATAAACATACATTCTTTTACAGATTCTTTTCTATCATGGTTTATCACAGAATATTGAATATAGTTCCCTGTACTATGCAGTAGGACTTTGTTGTTTGTCCCATAAAAGTTTCCTCACCTTCCTCCAACCAGCCTGTCCTACTACTGCCCAAAAAGCATTTGAATGAACTGTTGTCATCTTCCTTGTCTAAAATGCCTCTCTCCTCTCTGGGTTGTGGTGAGCTGTCGCCCATTCTTCAAAACCAACTCGTGTCCTTCATGAAGCCTCTTTCCAGCAGACACCCCTAAGCAGAGTTAGAAATTTTCATGGGGATGTCCCACTAAACAGGTTTTCTTCCTCTTGGAGAATTAAGCACATGCTGTAGCTAACTGTGCCCATGTCTCCTCCCCCTACACCCTCCCTCCCTACATTACCCCAGAACCTAACGTAACTACAGCAGAGTCACTTTTTTTTTTTAATTATCTCTTTGGCCCTAGCACTGTTCTGACACATAATAAGTGCTCATGTGCAAGCTTAACTGCTTCAGTTGTGTCCAACTCTTTGTGACCCTATGGACTGGGGCCCACTGGACTCCTCTGTCCATGAGATTTCCCAGGCAAGGATACTGAAAAAGGTTGCCATTTCCTCCTTCAGGGGATTTTCCCGACCCAGGGATAGAAACTATGTCTCTTATATCTCCTGCATTGGCAGGCAAGTTCTTTACCACTTACTGTACCACCTGGGAAGCCCAGGAAGCCCTTTTTAGTAAGTGCTCAATAGATACTTCCCTGGTAGCTCAGATGGTAAAGAATCATCTTGCCATGAGGAAGACCTGGATTAGATCCCTGGCTTGGGAAGATCCCTTGGAGGAGGGCGTGTCAACCCACTCCAATATTCTTCCCTGGAGAATCCCCATGGACAGAGGAGCCTGGTGGTCTACAGTCCATGGGGTCGAAAAGAGTCAGACACGACTGAGTGAGTGATTACAGCAACGGATACTAAGCAATGAGTTGAGGATGCAGTTGCAATCAAGTTAGAGACACCAGGGGCCCAGCAAGTGAATTCACAAAAGTTCAAGGAACAGGAAGGTCTTACACAACACCTGAGAGGTAAGAAAGTTGTGTGTTTGTTCTGTGGACTCTTGAAGACTATTGTATTCAACACAATGGGATGAACTTTTTATAATTGCTGAGAAAAATAAAGGCAAGGAACAATTCTTGAACATGCTTCAATGATAAGAAAAATTCCCTGTCTAAAGTCTTAGATAAAGACTAATCCTTATTACTGAATCCTGAGTTATCTCAAAGTTCCACGTTACCAAAATTCAGGAATGGAATGTTTAAAAAGGAAGGGGAGCACCACAAGGGGAGCAGTGCTGAGTGCCTCCTGAATGTAAAAGAATTGTAATCTCTAGTTTTCTACCCTTTAAAAGAGAGCTTGTAAGTAATGCCTCTGCCCTGCATAATTAATGCAATGATAGGAAAAGCTATCACTTCTAACTTCCCACAGTTGACGAGATGGGGAGATGTCCAGGAAGGCTGGGAAAAGTTTGCTGTTACCTCACAGATTCGGGGAACAGATCTCTCTAATCTGTATGACTCATGAACGTTGGACTTGAGTCTGAAGCCCAAGACAATTTCACAAGAAATGAAACTTAGAATTTTTCAAAGAGAAAATAAAACATCTTTCATGTCTGGGCAAGAGCTCCAGAGTAAACTCAACATGTGCTCATGAACAGGATGTGAGGACTTATGCATGTTTGTAGGATGCAGGAGAGAGAGATTTTATATATATATAATTTATATACATATAAATTATCTCTATTTTTTTATTTTATTCAAGCCTACTCGATTTACAGTGTTGTGGATATGAGGATTTATGCATGTTGGGAGGATAGGACGCAGGATATATAATACATATATTGTATATACATTATATATATAATATATATTTAATAATATATAATTTATATATATTATCTCTGTATTTTTTTACTCTATTCAAGTCTACTCAATTGACAATGTTGTATTAATTTCTGCTATACAGCAAAGTGAATCAGTTATACACATACATATGTCCCTTTTTAAATTTATTTTTATTTGAAGGATAATTGCTTTACAGTGCTGCCTTGATTTCTACCTAACATCAACATGAATCAGTCATAGGTTTACCCATGCCCCCTCCCACTTGAACATCCTTACACCTCCCTCCTCGTCCCACCCTCTAGGTTGTTTTTGAGCCCTGGTTTAAGTTCTCTGAGATATACAGCAAATTCCTGTTGGCTATCAGTTTTACATATGGTGATGTGTGTTTTCATGTTACTCTCTCCATACCTCCCACCCTCTCCTTTTCTTTTAAAGACTCTGTTCCCATATAGGCCATTACAGAGTATTGAGTAGACTTCCCCATGTCATATAGTAAGTCCTCATTAGTCATCTATTTTATATATGTTGTTGTTCAGTCGCTAAGTCATGTCCTACTCTTTGTGAACCCATGAACTCCAGCATGCCAGTCTCCCCTGTCCTTCACTATCTCCCGGAGTTTGCTCAGATTCATGTCCATTGAGTCAGTGGTGCTATCCCATCATAGTATAGTGGTGTACAGTGTGTGTATAGTATAGAGTAGAGTGTGTAGAGTAGAGTAGAGTGTGTGTATAGTATAGAGTGTGTGTATAGTATAGTGGTGTATACGTCAATCCCAGTCTTACAATTTATCCCTCCCCTCCCCCTTACCCCTACCATAGGTTTGTTTTCTATATCTGTGACTCTATTTCTGTTTTGTAAATAAGTTTTTTGTACCCATTTTTTAGGAGGCTTATCTGGTGGCTCAGTGGTAAAAAAAAAATCCACCCACTGATGTAGGAGACCTGGATTCGATTTCTGGGTCAGGAAGATCCCCTGGAGACGGAAATGGCAACCCACTCCAGCATTCTTGCCTGGGAAATCCTATGGACAGAGGAGCCTGGCGGGCTCCAGCCCATGGGGTGCAAAAGTTGGACACAGCTGAGTGACTAAACAATAGCAATCCTTGTTTCAAATTCCGCATATAAGCAATACCATATTTATCTTTCTCTGTCTGACTTACTTTGCTCAGTATGACAGTCTCTAGGTCCCTGTATATTTCAAGGTATAGGAGTTTGTGCCTTGACATAAAATTTGAGCCCTGACGTAAAATTTTAAAAGGAGAGAGATCAAGAAGTCAGCAAAATGACACCATGGTCACAGCTAAGGTGGAATATATGAGAACCTGAAGGTGACTTGACCAACAAGCTGGGTTATCCACCAAGGGACGCAGGCCGAGCCCTCTGCTCAGCCCATCCCCCACTATTGAGCATTAAGACTGGACTCTAGCAAGATGGCAGGACCTACGTTCAGAAACCTGCTCTGGGAAGACGCAGCTGCAGAATCTGCTGGTTCATCAGAGGACACAAGGAGCAGCAGGTTTGACAGGAATGGCATTCGTGCTGCTGACAGCTCTGTTCTGCTCTGGGCCACTGCAAGGCTCTGAGGGAAGCAGGACAAAAGTGCTTTGATGCTCATTGGCGCTGTCTGAATGAGAGAAAGTTGTGTAAGGGGCCAACGGGCAGGGAGCATGAATGGCATCATTGAGAGTCAGAAGTCCAGCAGAAGGGATGGGGCAGGGACGTTTCCTACATCCCGTCCACACAGTCCCTAGAATTGTTCCCCGTATACTCAGGAACCCGGTCAACATTCATTAGGAAGAAGGAAAAAGCACACTTAGAAGCATGACACACTATTGAAAAAGACAACTTGGGGGGAGAGGAAAAAAAATGGGAACACAAACTCATTTGGAAAGTCAGAGTCCAATAGGTAAGCCTTCAAGCATAACTGCAAAGCTGAATCCAAGCTTCTTGCATAAATTCTGTTTTAAGATCTTCAAGCAAACAAGATTGAGTCAGCAACTGCAGCAAATAAAAGTTTTCCTTTGTGCTGCTTGCTTGTTTGTGTGTTTTCTCATGGAAGGAAAGGGGAAAGATAAGGTCCGGAACATCAGACCTTGCTGAAAGTCTGTGTTATTAATGAACCAGGGACTGGAAAAGCAAGAAGCTCATTAGTGGCTTCTGTGGAGAAGCCTGCGGCCCTGGATGCTAGGAGGAAATGGAAAAGCTGCCAGTTAACAGCAGGAACATCTAAATCATCACACTTAGGAGGAGAACTGGAAAAACAAGACAGCATTTTACCCTCCACAGAAAAATAATAGTGAAAGAAAGCCTTCATTGAGTATATACATGGAATGTCTTAAGTCAGGCTGCTAAATAAATAGCTGCTGTTGGTGAAGGCAAGAAGATAAACAAGCATTCATCACGGTCAGAAGGGCAAGGAGGGTAGAGCTTAAGGTAGAGAACACCTTCAATTCTAGATCATGAATCTAACACACCCCGGCAGGGCTGACTCGGAAACAACCAGCTGTTTGCCACTCCGTCTGTGGCAAATACTAGATTCAGCCTATTAAACTAGGACACAGTGTGGCGGTCTGGGTCCTACCACACAACCAACCAATGCTGATTAAACATTTACCATGTGCCAGGTACCATGCTAAGTTACTGGGGTCCAGGGGGCCTTGCAGGGAAGTGTCCCTCTTCTATAGCACTTCTCATGCATTTAGAGAAACTGGATCTAAAATGTAAAAGGATAACCAGCAGTGGTCAATGGTCAAATTATGATAAATATTCCAGGGGAGGCAAGATTGCTGGGGGGGGTGAGGTATTTAAACGGATCGTGCAGAGACTAAAGTCCATCTGAGCTGAAAGGGAGTTTAGAAAGCAATGCAGGTCAAAGCTCTTCAGAAATGAGACAATAAGTCATAGTTCATCCACTGTAGCTAGTAGTCTTGTAGAGGAATTTAGTATTTGAATCTCAGATCTACCATGTATTTCTGGAAAAGTCCTTTAACCTATCTGCACACAGTTCATAAATAAAAGAGGTAAAAGTACCTAGCATAAAATCGTTGCAATTATTATAATTATTATTCAGCCATGATATTCTTTCTCTCTAATCCAGAGTCAGCCTCAGAATTCTCAAAACAGAGCACCAGGCAGTCAGTCATTCCTAGTTGAATAGAGTTTCCAGTGATAGTAAGCACTTTTTTCAATATATTAGTGATGTGTTCTTTTTTCATTTTATAGTCATTTATATCTTATGTAAAACTTTACTGAGCTTTCCCAGTGGCTCAGCAGTAAAAAAAATCCTTCTGCTACAGGAGACCCAGATTCGATCTCTAGTTGGGAAGATACCCTGGAGAAGGAAATGGCAACCCACTCCAGTATTCTTGCCTGGAGAATCCCATGGACAGAGGAGCCTAGAAGGCTAGTCCATGGAGCCACAAAAGAGTCAATCATGACTTAGTGACTAAACAATAACAAGAACAGATACTTTATTATCCCATTTAGTCATCCCAGCCACACTATTCACAAATACCAGACACATATTTGACAAGATTAAGTATGTTCAGACAAATAGATGATTGACCAACCAAAGCAACATCTTGAGAGCCATAATTATTTACAAACATTGAATCAGTAAATTTTAGGTTGGTGTATTTAAGTACAATATATCCTCATTGGGTATCTACTATCTCAGTGAGGTTTTTTACTGCTCTTGATGATAAATATCTACAGACAGATAAAACCACTTTTTCTTTAAGTTTGTAGTCTAACTCCTTTACTGATCCTCCATTATTTCTTGGTTTGATTTGCAGTTTCTAAGCACCACTAGATTATATCCATTAGTTCAAACCAACTGCTTAGAGATTCACCAAAATATCTGATTGTTCCCATAGAGTCTGCTTTAAAAGGCACTTTTTCATTTTCAGGAGTGACAAGCAGTAATGGGGTGGAAGTTGATTGCATGGCATGTCATGGAGTTCAGGGTGGAGGTCATTTGTTCTCTTCTACCAAGGAAAGTCAAGCTCCCCCACTTCCACTTTTCAGAGGAGGAGACTGAGGCCAGTTCCCACTGTCACCCCCAGCTCCTTTGGATGCTCCCAGGCACCACCGCTGAGTCACTTTGCTTTGAGTAGGCAGAGTCCAACTAGGAGTCACCCAGTGTTACAAGTAGGAAGGGGCCTGAGAAGGGTTTAATTCACTCAGCTGATACACAGCTGCCTGTCATTGAAGATTCTCTTTGGAGGCAAGAGGACCACCCTGTTTACTCCACAAGAATGATTTAAAGATACATTCATCGAGTGAACAAAAGTCCAAGGAGCTGGAGCAAGGGCACCTGTGAAAGAGAGAGACCCCTCCTAATCAGTAACCTCCTTTAGCGAGGCTGTCTGCTGGCTGCCCAACGCAGTGCATTCTTGTGTGGGTCCAGGACTGTGGTGCTCTCAGGGGACTCTGCTCAACGTGGCACCCTGGATGGGAGGGGAGTTTGAGGGAGAGTGGACACATGTATATATATGACTGAGTTGTTCTGCCGTGCCACCTGGAACTATCACAGCATCGTTACTCAGCTATATTCCAACACAAAAGAAAAAGTTTTAAAAAGTAGTTTAAAAAAATACTGTGGTGCTCTGAGAGGCAGGACGGAAGAAGCTCTAATTCTGAGTGATCAACAGTGTCCTAAGTAAAAGGAAGGAGAAATGTGAAAATAGTTGAGACTAAACATGCCTGCCCCACATGGTTCAAAGGGCATATTTGCAACGCAGGAACACCCAGCTCCAGAAATGGGAAGATGCCAGGATGGGAGCAGGCGTGGATGACGGGTCCCTCCAGACTGTTTAATGGGAAGATTATGTGCTGTATCCAGTTTCGAAATGGAAGGAATCGAAGGGGTTCCTGGAGATGCTGATGGGAGTGCTGGGCTGCACACCATTATTTATCTCCTTTGATTTGCTGAAGTATAAATAATCAAAATGATACATAAATTTAATTGCCGGTGTCATGTAGTTATTTTTGAGGAACAGCCACAAATCTGAGATCTGGTATTTAACAAACAACTCAGGCTACCTACTCAGACTAAACACATAGTGTGTTTTCCAGGCTGTAATTTTATAAAAACAAAATGTCTTTAGAGAGAGAACAAGCTAGTACTATTGCTTTAAAAATCACTTTAGGAAAAGTTTCCTTACTAAACTAAAGTAAAACATAGACAATCTCATCCATTTTGCTGGCTGGCCCTGTTCCGCCCTGTTGTGCCATGTTATTACCTTCATTTCATTGACGTCCCACACGAATATCTTCCCTCTGACAGTCTCTGGGAGCAGATTAACTCCTCTCTCTTGGGAGGTTTTGTTCCCCAAGAGCAGGGGTTTGCAAATGTTTGGTTCTGGACTCCTGTACACCCTTATAAATTAAGGAGACCCTAAAGATCTTTGTTGAACTTCCCTCGTGGCTAAAAGAGTTCGACTGCCAATGTAGGAGACATGGGTTCCATCTCTGGGCTGGGAAGATCCACTGGAGAAGGAAATGGCAACCCACTCCAGTGTTCTTGCCTGGGAAATTCCACAAGCAGAAGGAGCCTGGGGGCTACAGTCCATTGGGTCGCAAAGACTTGGACTCAAATTAGCAACTAAACAGCAACAACAGAGACCTTTGTTATGTGTGTTATATTGATCAATGTTTAATATATTGAAAATTAAACATTTTTGTAAAAATAACTGTTTCACAACAAAAAAAATTAGTGAGAAGAGTTTACATTGTTTTGCATTTTTGCAAATCTCTTTAATATCTGGATTCACAGAAGCAAGCTGGATTCTCATATGTTAAGTTTCCAGTGATGTGTTTTTTTTAGCTGACATTTCATATGTATAAGAAAATCCAGCCTCATAAAGATATGTAGATTGAAAAGGGAAGAGCATTCTAGTAGTCTTTTAAAAGAATTATCTCCTACCATTCTACTCAAACTCAGGTAGTAGTTATTCCTTAAAGATTATTTGTAATGTGGAATCTAAAATATTATCAACAAACTTTTCATATTATGTTACATTAAAATCCATTGGTATGTCTTGTATTTTGAATGGATCTTTTACTCATGCATGGTTTTACAAAATCATGCATTGGTCATTTATAGTTCTTATTATAGAATACCTAAAACTCATATACTTCAATTGAGATCACAGTCTCACAGAAAAATCTTAAAGTCTTAGCTTTCAAGTTCATGTTGGTGGATATATTTTCCAAAATTCTGGGTTTTGCTTTAAAAATTGCATTTTATCATTGTCAACAAATAACATCAGTGATTTTCCTTGAAGAGACAGGCTTACTTTGTTAATTTTTGAGAAAATGTACACCCAAGTCTGAATAACCATGGATTGTCTACCAAGCATTCTTTCAGATAAAAGTGGTATTATGTGGAAAACATGGCTAGGTCAACCCCCAACAAAATAATCATACAAGTACTTTCCTTCAAAGAACCATCATACTTTGATATGTAGCAAAAGCGATTTACGTGTACTTCTTACAGAATGTGAAAAATGTGTGTACTCAAAGGTCAGAACAAGTTTAGTGACTTTCTGCTTCAGCAAGGACAATTAAAGTGAAGCTACTTGTTAAAAATTTATTTACTTTTTTATTGTGACTCTTTTGTGGTGATGAATATAATGACCACTAGTCCCCCAGGTAGCACTAGTAGTAAAGAACCCACCTGCAATGCGGGAGATATAAAAGATGGGGGTTCAGTACCTGGTTTGGGAAGATCCCCTGGAGTAGGAAATGGCAACCCACTCCAGTATTCTTGCCTGGAGAATCCCATGGACAGAGAAGCCTGGCAGGCTACAGTCCATTGGGTCACAAAGAGTTGGACATGACTGAAATGACTTGGCATGTGCCAGGTACCTCTTGGCGCAGGCGTGGGGTACTATGACAAGGCATAGTACCCCTTGGAGCCACTACCTTAATTCATTCTAAGGCACCAATGGTTTTATTCATCATTGTATTTGCCCCATCAGTGTTAATGTAACATATTGAAAATAATTGCAAGTAATAATCTTAGTGTTGTTATGAAAAAGAATTTTAACCCAGCAGACACCCTAAAACAGGGATCTCCAACCTCTGAGATCTAATGCCTGATGATCTGAGGTGGAGATGATGTAATAATGATAAAAATGAAGGGCATAATAGATGTAATGTGCTTGAATCATCCTGAAACCATTCTGCACTGCCCCATCAGTCTGTGGAAAAATTGTCTGCCATGGTCCTTGGTGCCAAAAAGGTTGGGGACCACTGCCCTAAAGGGTATTGAGGACCCTCAGAGGGCCAAGGAACAAAGTTTGAAAATTCTGTCATAGAGAACTTCAGCAAATTTTGCAAACCAATATCATTAACTTGAAAGGAAGAATATCCAAATGGACAGCAATCATTTAAGTGCCTTCATTTGTGCTTTCTAATAAAACTAATGAGCATCTCAGGATACGAGAATGTTCCATTCTTAAAACAAAACCTATTCTTCTTCTTACCCCACAATTTTTGCCCATAACTCTTGATTGCTGAAATTTATCTGTGCCTCAGATCTCACAACTGTAAAATGGAAATAATAATAGCACTTATCCCAGAGTATTGTTAGGAAGGTGAGACAGTCTCAAGTCAGAAGAGTACTTAACACAGGGCTTGGCACATAGTCAGTGCACAATAAATGTGACAGGCTATTTTTCCTATAATCCTTTATGTGTGTGAAGTCGCTCATGTCCGACTCTGCCACCCCATGGACTATAGCCCACCAGGCTCCTTTGTCCATGGGATTCTCCAGGCAAGAATACTGGAAGTGGGTAGCCATTTCTTTCTGCAGAGGATCTTCCCAACCCAGGGACTGAACCCACATCTCTTATGCCTCCTGCATTGGCAGGCAGGTTCTTTACCATTAGTGCCACCTGGGAAGCCCTAATTCTATAATCCTTCATTAGCCTAATTTCTCTCACTGTTGCTTGAAATGGATTTCTCTGTAGGCATCACAGACATTTCTTACTTTCACAATCACAAGCTCTTCATTGAGGACATCTCTGACTCATGAAGTGAAGTGAAGTCGCTCAGTCGTGTCCAACTCTGCAACTCCATGGACTGTAGCCTACCAGGCTCCTCTGTCCATGGGATTTCCCAGGCAAGAGTACTGGAGTGGGTTGCCATTGCCTTCTCCAGAGGATCTTCCCCAGCCAGGGATCGAACCTGGGTCTCCCGCATTTTAGGCAGATGCTCTACTGTCTGAGCCACCAGGGAAGTCTGACTCATGAGGGTGAAGTTATTTACAATACTTTTCTGTGATAAAAATATAACCATGCTTCTCTTCCTTACCCTGTCCTCACATTGCAATGTTCTTTGATAGCTTCTTCCTGAAAGATGGTTAAAAATAAACTGAATACTGCTAAGGCAACGTTTGAAACAAAATGTGAAGAGCCGATACAATTCATACTTACTCTATCTTATCTTATAAGCAAAGGACAAAGAGTAACCCTCAGCCTTTGCACAGTCAGATGCTTCACTCAGAGTAATGCAAGTTATAGTGAAGGAGGTTGGAAGTTTCATTCTACGGCTCCAGATTTAACAGCTGAATGGCATAAAATATTAATCTTGACACGACTTGACGTTTTCTTTTATTAGAAAATATTTTTTCAATAGCTAAGGAACAACACCATTAGCCAAAATATTTAATTTTGCAGAATATTACCCTGGATGCCGGCTGGCAAAGGATGAGACATACGTCTGCTCAGGACAAATTCCTCAGGCTGAATGAAGGCTTTGAATTTGAATGAAGGTTCACATACTTCACAAAAATGCTGCCTTGCTGCTGGCCCAGACTTTGAGAAATACCTCTGTCAGTGTTTACACAGTTTTAGGAGGGCTCCATGGTTTATGATCAGATTAGCCTATTTTCTTCCTACTTCAGGGCTCCTGAGTCCACACGTGGAAGTGTTTCTCTGAGAGCAGTAATAAGTTAAGTCTGTGCTTCAGGAGTTCCTGTAGTCATGAAACATCAGTCTAGGCAAGGCAGCCAGCCTGAGAGATACTTGATTTCACATGGGATCTTATTTCAGTTAAATGGTAGGAGAAAGGCTTGGGGTCTTCACTTAAACAATCCTGCATCTTGCATGTGTGCTCAGTCATATCCAACCCTTTTGCAACTCCAAGGGCTGTAGCCCATCAGGCTCCTCTGTCCATGGGATTTTTCCATACAATATTGAAAACTCAATCCTCCCTACCCTACTCCCATGAAAACCAATAAAACATCTACATGACTTTTAGGCAGCAACTGACATATTAAAAATGAAAGGTAGATACACGATCGGGGCAGTGCCAAAGGAGGCCGCCTCTCCTTTTGTGTTTCAGCTATGTGTTTCTGAGCTGCTACTAGCTTCAGGGGAAAAATTTAGCCAATGGAAGCCACAACTAGCCCCAGAGGCTGAGTGGTCGTGGTCATGTATGACCATGGACGTGTTACCTAATCACTTCCTGGATATTGAGCCAGTGAGGAAGATCTTTGATACAGCAATATGAAGAGAAGTTATACACCATAGAGATATATGGCTAGAAAACAATGATGGGAACTCATCTAGGCTCAGCCTATCAATCAGAAAGTCTTAGTACGCACTTGGTTTTGTTCAATGCGCCTATCATCTGATTGTTGGATGATAATGTTCATTTCAACATCAATGCTTTGTGCCGACTGTGAGGCTTTAAGAGGAAGCCACCGCAAGGGGTGAGATGTCCTACAGGATGAGTGACCAAAGGGGTAGAGGCTTTTGGATACAGGAAAAAGAATATGAAGCTTTGCCATCTGCCTCAGCAGCAGCAACAAGATCTTCAAATATATACATGAAGACAAGAGAGGGTGACTGGGTAGATAAATAGACAAAGGGATCACGAGTAATCCATCAGTAGAAAACCCGGGCATCTCCTGCAGCTTGAATAGGCACTGTAATGAATAATTTACTTTCCTTATTTAGTTTCTGCAGTCCTTGAGCTCAACATAGTCTTTGCATAAAGTGACAGCTGGAAGTAGTATTTCACTTTTATAACTTTCAGAATATTTCTTGCAGTCAAGTATTTGATTTTGCGCCCATGTTTGTTTTTGCACCTCCTTGTGCTACACAGCAACCCTGCCTCCTCCAAGCCAAGGCCAGACAGAGTCTGGGAGGTGAGTTCCAAGTGGCTGACACTGCCAGGTTTCAGATATAAGAAGGTATCTTTCTGTCTCCCTCTTTTCCTGGTGACAGGGAAAGCAATTTCTCTGCAATATGACATTTGAAATGATGCCTAACTTTTGCTAAAGATAAGCAAGCTGCCAGCCTGAAGGAAGTGGGAGGACACAGGATTCCAGAGCCCAAGAAGTGATGGAAGGCTTATTTTTCATCACTTGTATAGTTCTAGGAGGAGCTGACCATTTCAATCACTATTGCTCCATCTCCACGACCTCTGGACCTTCCAGTGATGGGTAAAGGAGTGGGGGAAGGCATAAGTGAAATAAAATAGCTTAGGGTTGTTGATAGAGTAAGAGAAGAAGTTAAACTTTGCAGCAAAGAGTAAGAAAGAAAGCCATAGAAAGACATATCAAATATAGGCTAAGTATCTAGATCATTCATGTATGTCAAAATTAAGGGGACTTGCACATATTGGGGACTTCCTTGGCAATTCAGCAGTTAAGACTTAGCCTCCCAATGCGGGGGGCTCAGTCCCTGGTTGGGGAGCTAAGATCCTACGTGCCTCATGATTCATAAACCAAAACAGAAAACAGAAACAATATTGTAACAAATTCAATAATGACTTTTAAAATGGTCCATGTAGCTCAGTTGGTATAGAATCTACCTGCAAGGCAGAAGACCTGGGTTTGATCCCTGGGTCGGAAAGATCCCCGGAGAAGGAAATGGCAACCCACTCCAGTATTCTTGCCTGGAAGATCCCATGGACAGAGAAACCTGGAGAGTTATACTCCATGGGATTGCAAAGAGTCAGACACAACATAGTGACTAAACCACCACCCTATCAAAAACAAACAAACAAACAAAACTTTAAAAAAAAGTTAAGCAACTATTATTAAAACCATGGAAGACTTTGTGAAGAATAAAATTTAAGGCTTAAATGTTTACCTTTTCAAAGAATTTGGTTTCCCTTCTGTTGAATTTACAAAGTAGTTAATAATTCTTCCTTCAACACTTTATACTAGCATTAAACATAGCAGGCATAAGAATTGTAAAAAATGAAATTCTGGAGAATCAAGAGTCCCATAGCTTCTCATTTCCTCCCCATTCTTACCATCAATGACTGGCTTCACAGCATCTCTGAAAGATTTCAGATGCCCACTCCCTTCCATTCTAATTACTCTCTGCAAGTGTCATTTGGATATCATTGCCTTCTTAAAAGTCTGTAATGGCTCCCAAAAGTTCTTCAGTTAAAAGCAAAGCTCATAATCATGGCCTTCCAGATCCATCAGCTAATAATTCATCCATCAAACATTTATTGCATACCTAATGGACATCAGGCATTTGAGAGATGTGGGGAATAGACACTGAAAGTTGGGTTTACAGTGTTGAGGGACAGTTTTGGAGGAGAAATTGGGATGTCAATGGCCTTCCATCAATCAGTGTATGAGTGCAATGGGACATGGAGACAAGACCTCTAAAACCCAAAGCTGCAAAACATGGGAGGCTTTCTGGGAGAGATGATGTTTAGGTTGCTTTTAGAATAAAAATTACCCATTACCCAGATGAATAAAGTCCGTGTCCAAGAGACAGTATGTGTAAGGGCACCGCAGTAGGAAGGCACATGGCTCAGAGAACAGAACGAGGAGTAGAGTGGGAGGAGGGGAGAGAATGGGGATGAAACCAGCCTGCTCTTAGCCCACTCAGAGCCCTGTAAAGAGTTTGGATTTCAACTCCAATGTCATGAGGTGACATCAGACATTTTAAGCAAGAGGACATAAGCATGACCATTTGCATCTTAGAGAGATTCCTCCAAAAGTTCCATGGAGAGTGGATTGTATCAGGAAGACCAATCCAGAAGTAATTAAAGAAGTTAGTAGAGGACTTCCATGGTGGTTCAGGGGTTAGGACTCCACACAGTCATTGCAGGGGTTCTATCCCTTGTTGGAGAAGTTCCACATATCATGCAGTGTGGCCAGAAAAGGGGGAAAAGCTAATAGATAAATAACAAGGATTCAGATTATAGCATTGATGATAGAGAGTAGAGTTTAGAAAGAAAATATGGGGAGATGAATTTAGAAACAGAACTGATAATATCTGGTCACAGATTGTATTGGGAAGCTATTTTTAAAGGAGAGACAGAAATCCAGCTAACCAATTTGTGCCTTTGAAGAATAGCCAGATCTGGGAGGAGAGATAGACTCAGTTGTAGACATGTTTTTGAAAGACCTTTGTATGTACAAATCTATGCTGTAGGCTAAGTACTGGAATAGGAAGTACATATTTAAGAGTTATCAGCATATTAGTTATATACATAATAGTTTAAAACTGGGAGAATAGATCAAATTTATTTGGTTTTTGTTTTGTTTTGTTTTTTTTCAGTGGGTTTTGTCATACATTGATATGAATCAGCCATAGAGTTACACGTATTCCCCATCCCGGTCCCCTATCCCACCTCCCTCTCCACCCGATTCCTCTGGGTATTTGGGTTTTATACCTAAAAAACAATCAGTGATCTGAATGTTGAGTTGAAAGAGTTACATCATAGAAGTCAAAGGAAAAAAGAATTTTAAGAAAGAAGTGGTCCACAGTATTAAATACACCAAAGGTATCCAATAAGATAGAACCCCAAACTATTGTATATAGTAATTCCATGACCTGTCCACAGCAGTTTCATTCAAATAGTACGGATAGAAATCAGAGTGTAGAAAGTTGAGGAGTGAAAGAAAAGTCGGACACAGAGAAAAAAGAAGTATAATTGAATCATCCGAGAAGAACTTGGTTGCATGCCAAGTTGTTTCAGTCGTGTCTGACTCTTTGCAACCCCATGGATTGTAGCCCACCAGACTCCTCTGTCCTTGGGATTCTCCAGGCAAGAATACTGGAGTGGGTTGCCATTTCCTTCTCCAGGGGATCCCAACCCAGGGATCGAACTCATGTCTCATGTCTCCGGTACTGCGGGCAGGTTCTTTACCGCTAGCATCACCTGGGAAGCCTGAGACTAGATTACACTGCAGCAACAACCAATTCAAATTTCAGTGGCTTAACACAACAAAAGTTTACTTCTCATTGTGCTCTGCATCCAGGGCAGGTCATCAGGGGATTCTTTCTGCTCAGCACAGGAGAGACTCCCCTCAACACAGGCATTTATAACTTATACCCCAAGAAAAAGAAAACTGCTGAGTCCCATAATGGTGATGGAGTGTAAAACTTTCTCTTGAAAGCAACACCTGACACATCAATTGTTCTAAATTTCCAAAGCAGAGCACATGGCCACATGAGGCAGTGGAATGCAATGCTGCCACGTGTCCAGAAAGAGAACTGGGTTGTCTGTGCATGGTCTCCATGAGGGGATTAGGGTACCACTAGCTACAAAGGGCTATTACATTACAGGAGAGATTTTTGTCTGGTTGCTTTTTAAGATGGGACAGACAGTGGTACTAGTGAAATATGTGTCCACAACTCACACTTTGTGCTCTCGTGTGCAGCCCAATGGTAAACACCATTCATGTCTAAACTCTCTAAAGGAATATCCTTTCTACTATGCTGTACATCTTCGAAACTCTACTCAATAATCACTTCATTCATGAAGCTGTCCATTGAAAAGCTTGATATATATCACTGATATCACATTATCACTGATAATGTCCCAGTTCATTTTGGTGGGCTTCCCTTAGGGCTCAGCAGGTAAAGAATCTGCCTGCAGTGTGGGAGACCTGGGTTCGGTCCCTGGATTGGGAAGATCCCCTGGAGAAGGGAAAAGCTACCCACTACAGTATTCTGGCCTGGAGAATTCCTTAGACTAAGTCCATGGGGTCGCAAAGAGTTGGATAGGACTGAGCAACTTTCACTTTCATTGACATAGGTGTATTTTCTTATGTTTCCACTATTGCATTCTTTGTATCTTTTTCACCTGTTTTGCAGTTCTTTCCCCTAATTCAAAAAGATAGAATGTTCACTTTTGGTTCCTTTCTTTCCTTGGGGCAACTGGCCACAAGATCCAATATCAACCAATGATGTTAGCTAAACAATTGGTTTCTCCCTGACCAGAGAAGAAGTGTATGCAAAGTCCTTTGGACTCTATCACCCTGGAGCACATAGAGTCATTTATACAATGGTTTATGAAGCGAATGACAGCTGGTTTTTTCCATGGCTGAAGAGGCAGGAAACAGAGCAGCAGTGTCCTGACTCTTATGGAAACTCCACCCCGTGTGCTGGCACCATCGTAATGTTGCCTAGTCTGCTTTCTGGGATGAGCCCAAACTTGTCAAGTTCTCACTTTAGAAAGTTATGAATGCATTCACCACGTATTTATGCCCTGGTTTGAGTTCCCTGAGTCATACCGCGAATTCCCATTGGCCATCTATCTTACGTGTGGCAGCGTATATGCTTCCATGCTGCTCTCTCCATCCATCTCACCCTCTCCTTCCCCTCTCCTGTCCCTGTCCGTAAGTCTGTCCCCTATGTCTGTATCTCCACTGCTGCTCTGTGAGTAGATTCATCAGTACTGCCTTTCTAGATTCCATATATATGGACTACAGAATGTACCTGAAGACATTTGAATTTATACATTTTTATAACATGATGAAGGTCAAATAAAACGAGCCTGAGAGCTAAATCTGTACTTGGACTGCCAATCTGTACTCCCATGGTTAAAATCTTTAAGATAGTTTCTGACTTGATTACTCATCCCTAAAGGGATAATCTGTTTCTGAAACAGATTATTACTGATGTTGACATTTGCAAAGAGTTGTCTGAACTGAACTGATGAGGAAGATAACACCACTAAGAAACTTAGTATTACAATGGAATACTATTCTGCCATTAGAAAGAATAGAATGTTGCCATTTGCAACAACATGGATGGCCATGGAGGGCATTCAGTTCAGTTCAGTTCAGTCGCTCAGTCATATCCGACTGTGAACCCATGAATCGCAGCATGCCAGGCCTCCCTGTCCATCACAAACTCCCAGAGTTCACTCAAACTCATGTCCATCGAGTCAGTGATGCCATCCAGCCATCTCATCCTCTGTCATCACCTTCCCCTCCTGCCCCGAATCCCTCCCAGCATCTTTTCCAATGAGTGAACTCTTCTCATGAGGTGGCCAAAGTACTGGAATTTCAGCTTCAGCGTCAGTCCTTCCAATGAACACCCAGGACTGATCTCCTTTAGGATGGACTGGTTGGATCTCCTTGCAGTCCAAGGGACTCTCAAGAGTCTTCTCCAACACCACAGTTCAAAAGCATCAATTTTTCAGCGCTCAGCTTTCATCACAGTCCAACTCTCACATCCATACATGACCACTGGAAAAACCATAGCCTTGACCAGACGGACCTTTGTTGGCAAAGTAATGTCTCTGCTTTTTAATATGCTATCTAGGTTGGTCATAACTTTCCTTCCAAGGAGTAAACGTCTTTTAATTTCATGGCTCTAATCACCATCTGCAATGATTTTGAAGCCCAAAAAAATAAAGTCTGACACTGTTTCCACTGTTTCCCTATTTATTTCCCATGAAGTGATGGGACCAGGTGCCATGATCTTAGTTTTCTGAATGTTGAGCTTTAAGCCAACTTTTTCAGTCTCCTCTTCACTTTCATCAAGAGACTTTTTAGTTCCTCTTCACTTTCTGCCGTAAGGGTGGTGTCATCTGCATATCTGAGGTTATTTATATTTCTCCAGGCATTACTGCTAAGTAAAACAAGTCAAACAGAGAAAGACAAATACCATATGATATCACTTATATGTGGAATCTAAAAATAAAAACCAGTGAATGTAACAAAAATGAAACAAACTTACAGGTGCAGAGAACAAACTAGTGGTTACCAGTAAGGAGAAGATAAGGAGAGGCAAGACAGGGGTAGGGGAATAAATGATTCAAACTACTGTGTAGAAAATAAATAAACTACAAGGATACATTGTGCAACACAGAGAATATAGCCAATATTTTATAATAACTGCAAACGGAATATGGGCTTCCCCAGTGACTCAGCGATAAGGAATCCACCTGCAGTGCAGGAGCCACAGGAGACATGGGTTCACTCCCTGGGTCAGGAAGAGCCCCTGGAAGAGGGCATGACAACCCACTCCAGTATTCTTTCCCCATGGACAGAGGAGCCTGGTGGGCTACAGTCCACAGGGTCTCAAAGAGTCAGACAGGACTGAGGGACTAACACTTTCACTTTTCACTTTCATGCATCAAAACCACAATCTTGGCCTCATTAGCATGACTCAAGCTACTGAGTTCAACAGCCACAGATAGGCAAACTCAGGAGGACTTTGGAAGCGAAACAGGTGGACAGGCATTGGGGTGAGGATTTCCATGATGCTCAAAGGTGAAAATGTGGATTCAGTCATGAAATTTTTCAGCCAGGAGGAGTCACAGAAACCACCCACACACAAAATAAATAGGTCAATACATAACCCAGACAGACCAGGACAGGCTTTTAAAGAAAAGGGAAATTTTGTTGAGAAGTGAGTTTAACGGGAGGATGAATGAGGTTGCAAAGACAGTGTATGATTAGGGAAAAGCTACACAACAGCTTTTTGGATGTTTCCTAAGAACTAGTAGCTTTTTGTGATCCAAGGAAGCTACTAGATATCCTTCCCACAGAAGTGAGAAAATGTAGTTTGGGGTCTTGATAATTTCAATTCTCAACTCAGGGTAGCAGAAATACTCAAGAAGCCTTGCAGCCAAATTGTAATCATAAATAATTTTCCTCTCAAGTGGGCTGACTCCAGTTGGCACTGATCAGCTTACAGGTCAGCACAAATATTTTTATAATGAGCCATAAAAAGGGGAAAATATAGTCTAGACTGGCAGTCAGAAATCCTGCTGCTTTCTCTCAGCAACTCAACCGGGTCTGATCGGGATAACTGGCCCAAACTGATAATATCAGTTCCCAGACTGTTTATGTGGGGACAGGATCTTCACTTTCAAGCAGTGCAAAGTGTTATGAAAATGGACAGCATGTACTTGAGGGCTGGGTGGTCTGGACCACTGATCACTTCCCAGCATGATCACAGGTGCCTCCCTCCCCACCACCATCTCTACTCACTAAGCACACGTTCTTTGTTATTATTTTTGTCCCCTCCACTCACACCTCCTCTTATTATTCTTATTTTCTCAATGTTTCCCCATTCTGATATTGATGTACTGATACAGTCTGATATGTTTTAGTCCTGCGAGTGGCCTTCACTACCAAACTTCACAGAAGGAATAATTGAAGAGGCAACTGTCCTTTTATTTACAGTGAAGTTGCCACTGAAATCAAAGCTCCATGAGAGCAAACATTATGCATGCCTTGCATAGAGCAGGCATTTAAGAAATACAGACATGTAGAGTTTCACACGTTTTCAGTAATTGAAACACATTTGTCATGTGTGTGTGCTAGTTGCTCAGTTGTCTCTGATTCTTTGCAACCCCAAGGACTGCAGTCTGCCAGGTTCCTCTGTCCATGGAATTCTCCAGGGAAGAATACTGGAATGGGTTGTCATTTCCTTCTCCTCTTAGTTCTTCGATAAAAATACACATTAACATTTTCAAGGTACTGTGTTCCATCCTCATTCTTCAAACATCCTTAAGGCACAAAAAGCAGAAAGCTGCTTGTTTTGGACTGAATGTTCTCCCCCCACTGCCTCTGATTCTTATGTTGAAATCTCATCACCAATGTGGTGGTTTTAGAAGTGATTCTTTGGGGAGGTGATTGGGCTGTGAGAGTGGAGTCCTCATGAATGGGACTGGTGTCCTTACAAGAAAAGGTCAGAGAACTGGCTGGCTCTCTTTCTACCACAAGAGGCGACGAGGAGTTAGCAGTCTGCATCTTGGAATAGGGCTCTTGCCAGGTCCTGTCCGTGGGGCACTCTGATCTCAGACGTCAGCCTCTAGAACAGAGAAATAAATTTCTGTTGTTTATAAGCCAGCCAGTCTATGGGACTTCGTTATGACAGTCTGAACAGACTGAGACACTGTTTATGGAGTCTCCTGTCTCTGACTATTTCCAGCCAGCCCCTCAATCAGTAGTTCTATTTCAGTAAAAGCAAGAGAATAGAAACGGAATTACAACCGGCAAATAGCTTGGATGTCCCAAACTCATTTTCTCATTTAGAACCAGACTTTATTGATATATTGGAAACTCATGTTGACATTGTTGTCTTCTAACATTTTCCCCAGCAGCTAAGAATCTCAGACCATTAAAAAAAATAAATAAATAAATAGGGTGGGGTAACTACCATATGAAGTCTGTAGGAAACTCTGGGAAATGTGAGCATTTTATTAGAGAAGTTACAGCTCAGCAGACGTG
This sequence comes from Muntiacus reevesi, assembly GCF_963930625.1. Lineage (NCBI taxonomy): Eukaryota > Metazoa > Chordata > Mammalia > Artiodactyla > Cervidae > Muntiacus > Muntiacus reevesi. Next base: position 20,482,247 of record NC_089267.1, read on the forward strand.
TTGAAAGAGGGTAGTTCCACACTGTAATAATAGAAGGAAGCAGGCACTGTTCAGCACTCTGGGCTATTAAATCAGGGGAGATATTTTTTGATTTTACTCTTCCAGGACCAAATGTCCTGGCCTAGCCCTCCAAATTCCAATGACTGGTAACCAGCAGAGGCCAGCTTACAACTACTTGCTAAGTACTAGTGTGACCACTGAAGCCTTCCAAGTCATTATGCAACTTGTTTATTCCATGACTTGTTTTGAATTTAGAGACTAAAATCACCTTCTATAAACTCAGACTGCTATTTTAAATTTGAGGCAATTTTTGCCAAGGCAAATGGAAACAGAATAAATACATCATCATTAGGACCATCAGCATCCTACCTTCCAAACCACCTTTAGGAAAACCAGCATTCTACAACCTTGATGTTCTCTGAAAACAGAAACACAGACTACTCTTACCAAGGAGGGTTTTTGCAGATACACACCAGCCCTGCAATTCGAATCTAAATAGAAGGAAATGACATAGGAAATACAAAGGTCTGTAATGTCTTATAGTCTAACCAAGGGAGGTCAACCCAGGCAATTCTAAAGGAAATCATCCCTGAATATTCATTGGGAGGACTGATGCTGAAGCTGAAGCTCCAATACTTTGGCCACCTGATGTGAAGAGCCAAGTCATTGGAAAAGACCCTGATGCTGGAAAAGATTGAGGGCAGGAAGAAAAGGAGACAACATAGGATAAGACAGCTAGATAGCACCATTGACTCAATGGACATGAATTTGAGCAAATTGTGGGAGACAGCTCAGCCTGGAGTGCTTCAGTGCATGGAGTTGGACAAGACTAAATGACTGAACAACAGCAACAGCTAACCAGGGGAAACTGAGTTACTCTTTACCAACAGAATGACAGAATGTTTTAGCTTAATATCACAATTTGATTTTGTGACATACATTTGACCACTTCATATTAACACTAGTGATCTAATGGTGCTTTTCCTAGTTCCTGCATTAACCCAGAAATGCCCATCAAAGGCTGTCCCTCAGGCGGAGAAGCTAGTATTCAAGGAAGTAGAGCCCAACAGAATGATGTGATAGCGTTACCAAACCAGATTTGGGTCTGCTGTCCCAAGCAAGGTCAGTCTACTTGACACCAGGTTGTGTATGTGTGTGGTTGCTTATTTGTGTCCGACTCTTTGCAATCCCATGGACCGTAGTCTGCCAGGCTCCCCTCTATGGAATTTTCTAGGCAAAAATACTGAAGTAGGTTACCATTTCCTACTCCAGTGTATCTTCCTGATCCAGGGGTCAAACCTACATCTCTTTGCATCTCCTGCATTGGCAGGTGGATTCTTTACCACAGCACTACTTGGGAAAATGCTGATTATGGTGAAGGAAAATACACTTTATTGTAGGGCCAAGCAAGCTCAAATGACCCGAACTCCTGAACAGTTTCAGAGAAGGGTTTTTAATGAGTATAAAAATGAGGGATAAGGTCATGGATATGTGATCAGTTTGTACACTAACCTGTTGATGGTGAAGTAACAAAGTGATGTGTCAGGGTCCCAATCATCAGCCTCTGGTTCCAACCAGTCTGGGTCTGTTGGTCAGCTAGGAGTTTACTTCTTCCACCTGATTGGGGCTTGAAAGGGAAAGTGAAACTGCTCAGTCGTGTCCGAATCTTTGCGACCACATGAACTGTAGCCCTCCAGGCTCCTCCTTGCATGGGATTTTCCAGGCAAGAATACTGGAGTGGGTTGCCATTTCCTTATCCAGGGGATCTTCCCAACCCAGGGATTGAACCCCATCTCTTTCATAGCAGGCAGATGCTTTACCATCAGCCACCAGGGAAGCCCTAGGCATCTGTAAAACAACTCAGGGATATGGCTCAGGATATTATCTATTGCCCTTTAGGGAAAATTACAGGTACTTGACTTTGTCTATGGCCAAACTGTTATTCCTTTGTCTTGCCTGACTGCTTTCCTTTGTTTCTACATTTTCTCACATCTCCGATTAAGTTTGCCCTTTGGTACTTAGGGAAGCCCTAGGAGGATAAAACTTTTCTACAAACAAAAGACAGGGAACGTGGGGGAGTCTGGTCCTGGGAAAACCATGCAGGGTCCTGCTTGGTTTCAATAACCTCATCCAATCACAGTCCCCCTTATTCAACACTAGATAAACCTTTTAAATCTAGAAATTTAATGACCACCTCGTACTATAGCATATTCAGGAATCCCTAAATCCCAAGAGTTAAAATTACAAGGCAAAAAGTAATCTTTAGTACAATAACTTGAAACCAAATTTTATCTCCTTTCAGGCACTATAATTTGAAAAGGAAAGAGATCTTGAAAGTAATGAAATACTCTAATCCACAGATAAAACCTCCCTTAAGTCATTAGACATTTTTTTACAAGTAGACATAACATACTCTGAACAATATAACTTTAAAAACTGCTTTTAGAAAATAGATAAACTGGCTATTCTTTTTTTTTTTGGCAACTTAACCATTCAATCTGAGAAAGAATATGGAAATGCCATTTTCTATTAAAAAAAAATTAGTTCTCTGATTTAGGCAGCCTGGAAAATCTCACCTCTTGTTCCTTTAAAAAAATAATCTTTTGTTTAGTTCCTTGAAGATTAAAATTTATGATTTTAATTATTAAAACACTTTATTATCATTGGTAGATGGAATAAAGTACATGCAAAATTGTCCCTTGAAAAATTCCAGAAAAAGTAATTATATATAAGAAGTATACTTTTCAACAAAAGAGAGAACAATTTAAAACAATGTAGACTTCTATTTCCTCATTAAATATAATCCTACTGAATTTTTAAAATTCTAAAAAAATCATGACACTCAGTTACTAATCCAAGCTTGTCAATGGCCACATGTGGTTCATAGTAACATCCTCGTCTCCTCTGTGGTTTCTAGGAATGGAGGCGTCTAATTGCCATTAACCACAGTGAATCCTGGGGAACTTTCACCCAGGTTAAGCAGGCTATATGTTGGCAGCTGGAAAAGCAAGGAGAAAATGATCGGTTGTGAAGGCTTAATATGAATTAAGAACACTCTCAAAATCTATCCAACTCAATCTTCACACACACAAAAACTTTAAAATAGAGCTTATTTGCTGTTTTTGCTGTTTAGCCGCTAAGTCTTGTCCAACCCTTTGTGACCCCATGGGCTGTACCCCACCCAGCTCCTCTGTCCATGGGATTTCCCAGGCAAGAATACTTGAATGGGTTGCCATTTCCTTCTCCAGGGATCTTCCGGACCCATGGATCGAACCTGTGTCTTCTGCGCTGGCAGGCAGATTCTTTACCTCTGAGCCATGAGGGAAACCCACAGATGATGATTCCCATGCAAAATAGGAGGAAAACAAAGCTCAAAGACATAAATAACAAATAATTTGCCGGAAGTCCACAGGTGAATGATCAGCATGGCCTTCAGGTATATGTGCTATTAACTGTAGTGGGCAGCCTCACTCTGGTAGGTCTCTGTTTTAAGGTCCCACTGTATTTCTGAGTCCTCCCTGAAGACCCTGAAGACTGTTAGCAGTCCTGGCCCACAGCAGAAGAGCTTAGTTGAGTTTGCATCCAGACTGTGAGGCTCAGCTTTGCATATGTGAATAATAAAGCCAGTCAAAGACAAAACTGTGAAGTTGGCAGCCATGATCTTTACCACCTCCACCCTACTTTCTCTGGAGACTCCTTGATGCTTTGCAGATGCTTGGCTTCTACCGTCTTGCCTTCTCCTGCAGACCACAGAGGGCCTTGTGTTACAGCCGCCTGAATGTCTGCCTCACCTGACTCTCCACTCAATGGTCAGCTCCTGAAGGATACAAAGCATCTCCTCTCCCTGTTTCTCTAGGGTACTTACCCCTGAGTAGGGGCTCAGTGAATATTTGCAGCAAAAAAAGAAATATGAATTAGGAGCTGGGCCTCCCTCCCAACACTAATCAAAATATTCTAGTCTGGTATTTGTATCCTACAGTTTTTGCTTCTTAGTGACAAGCAATAATATGTGCTTTTAACTTATTAAGGATTGACTCACTGCTTGACCCTCTCAGAGGCTATCAGTAGTGTGTGTGTGTGTGTGTGTGTGTGTGTGTGTGTGCGCGCGCGCGTGTATGTTTGAAGACTCAATACTCAGTCTGTGTAGTATATCCATTGGCTACTTTAAACTTGAGGACTTTGGCACAGGTTATTTGAAAGGGCTTCCCAGGTGGTGCTAGTGGTAATGAACCTGCCTGCCAATGCAGAAGACATAAGAGATGGGGGCTTGATCCCTGGGTCAGGAAATCCCCTGGAAGAGGGCATGGCCACCCACTCTAGTGTTCTTGCCTGGAGAGTCCCATGGAGAATCATAGCAGGAGCCTGGCGGACTACAGTCCATAGGGTCACAAAGAGTCAGACAGGACTGAAGCAACTTAGCACGCACCCACTTTAAACTTGAGCACTTTGGCACAGCCTATTTGAAAGGGCTGTATTTCCATAAGATTGAATATGGAACAATCACAATGTCTAGGGTCAAGACCTGTACACTAGTGCCAAGGGTGGTCTGGTTAACAAGAACAGCAGGCAGAGAGTGGAGTGAATGCTCATACTACACACTTTCCATACATATTATCTCATTGAATCCTCACAACCTTCTTTAAGGTCAGTACCATTACAACTGTATTAAAAAAAAAAATCAGGGCTAGAGAAGTTATCAATTTTGCCAAGATCAGATATGGAATAACTGGTAGAGATAGGATTCAGATCTGCCTTGTGGCAGCTCTCTCTCATTTTTAATTTTTGTCTCTATGCCTGAATCCCCTGCTCCTCAAAGTTATTATCCAAGCAGCAGCCAGAAGACTAAGGACTTAATCTAATGCAAGAAGTATAGGGTGAGAGGGGGCTTCCCAGGTGGCTCAGTGAATAAAAAATCCCCCTGCCAACTCAGGAGGTGCAAGAGACATGGGTTTGATCCCTGGGTTGGGAAGATTCCCCTGGAGGAAGGCATGGCAACCTACTCCAGTATTCTTGCCTGGAGAATCCCGCAGACAGAGGAGCCTGGTGGGCTACAGTCCAAAGGGTTGAAAAAATTGGACACGACTGAAGTGACTGAGCACACACATAGGATGAGGACTAAAATGGTTAGACCACTAGTCATATGACCAGAAAGAGAAATCTTGGGGTGGAGGAGAAACTAAACCCATCTGGAGTGCAACTGCCAATGCCTTGACAAGGACCCCACCTGATATCCCACTAAGCGGACCCCTTCTCTTGCCACAGAAGCTCTTGCCTGTGGTGACCACAGGACTATTTGGGAATCTACACCAGCCACACATCCCCAAGAGGCCCTGCCCAGTGAGGACCTAGAGGATTTCTTCAGCACAGTCTTAGGAAAAATCCCATTTAATGAGAAGTTCATTTCATAAACCCTCAAGATATTTCAATTCTATCTAAAAGTCACAATATAAAAGCAAAAATTCAAAACAATCATTGGCTGATTAAATGGATACTGGAAAGAATGAACGCCTGAAGGATGGAATAAAGACCCAAGTCTTATCTCCAAAACACCAACTCTGAAATCTTGGATCACTCCCCAATTATGCTGAACCTCAGTTTTCTCAGCAATAAGATTGTGATGATAACACTTAGTTTTTAAGATGCTTGTGAGACTTCTATGAAATAATGTACATAAAATATATAGTAGAAGTCAATGAATGATAACTTTTATTATAATAGAGACTCCTATATGTTAAAAAAAGATTGTTATTATTTTAAATGAAATCATGAATACTGACAACCAGCCCAAGACTTACTAAAAGGAATTCATACTAAAATAGCCTCAATTATTTTCTGGTGATCAAAATGTAGTTGGATCCTGTGAGGAATTTTACATAGTCTATAAAATTGTCCTATGGGCATGAAGACAATAGGGTTTGTACAGCTAGGGGGACTCAGGACTATTCAAACACCTTACTGAAGATTATTATATATCAATCTTACGGTAAATATCTAGTGCTTTGCTCCATTTTTAGAAGTGTATTTTTTTAATGACTGCAAATAATACATGTTCATTCTTGAGATTTTGAGAATTATAAACATTATAAGGAAAAAATGAAAATCATCCCAAATCCCAATATTAACATTAATTTTATATCCTTCCATTCTCTTTATTTTTTCAGTCTCCAAATTCAAGTGTGCACATATGTGTACACCCACAAACTAGTCATGCATTATACCCAAGTTTGTATAACTGACCACATGAAATATTTTATGACTATTAAATATTCTTCTAAAATTTGATTTCTAGTAGCTGCCTCCTATATTGCATCTTATAAATTTATTGTATTTTATTTAATCAATTCTTAACTGGAAATTTAATCTTGTTTTTTAATACTTTGTCATTTTAAGTATCAGTGATGAATATAGTTGTAGATAGTGCTTTTGCATATTCTTATTATTTTTAAAATAATTTCATTTTCTGTGACACACTCATAAATTTGCTGGGATAAACAGAATGCACGTTTTTGTGGCTTTTGATATGTATTTCAGTATTTTCCCTTGATGATTCAATTTTGCTTATTAAACTACCTGTTTTATTCAAATATACAAACTCTGGGTATTAGGATATAAAATGCTACCAAATTATTATTTTAATTTATATTCCCTTGCTGAGTTGGAAGTTTGAGCACTTTTCATATACTTATTGATCATTTGATTTTCCTTTTTAAAGAATTGTCTGTTCACAAACTTGTCTCATAATTCAACTGATCTTCATTATAATTTCAAATGATGTATAAGAGCTCCTGAAAGATGAAGGGTATAAATCTTTGAGTAGTATGACCTACTGTAAATATTTTTCTTAGTTGATCACGTGTGTTTTATTTTGACTTAGCATGTTTTGATTTTTGACGTCTGTAGTGGGACATTTTTTATGAGTCAAATCTACAAATGTTTTCAAAAGAAAAGAGAAAATAAGACCCATATAAAATAGATAACCTAAAAGTGTGGCAGAAATAAAACAAATGTACTTTGATTATAATGTTAATTGTTTAAATTTCTTGTTAAAAAATAATCTCAAAGTGAGTAAAAAATCTAAATTCAAATTTATAGGAGATAGTCATCAAAAGTGATAACTATTTAAGGTAAAAGGATAGTTTAAAAATGCATCAGTTAAGGGCAAATAACAAACAAATAATGCTTACAATACTGATGTAAGAAAAATTAGAATTCAAGGGAAAAAAAAAACATTAAGAGGGCAAAGTAGCACATTTTACCAATAAAGGAACAATTTATATGAAATATATGCTAGTCACAAAACTTTATGAGTTTAATAGTTAAGACTCAAATATATAAATCAAAAACTATTAGAAATTCCAGTCAATAGAAATATGATTTTACTGTAATAACAGAACTCACCACTCAGTTTTTGACAGTTTAAGTAAGCGAACAATAAAAATAAAACATCAAAGATAAAAATGATCTAGACGAACTTACTCAAAAGGATTAGAAAGTAGATATATATCAAACTGTTTGGCCAAAATAAAGCTCACATGGTCCCCAACTTATGGTGATTTAATTTAATGATTTTTCAACTACGATGGTGTAAAAGCAATATGCTTTCAGTAGAAACTATAGTTTGAATTTTTATTTTTTTCCCAGGTTTGCAATATGCAATATGATCCTTTCTCCTGATGCTGGACGGAGAGCCACAGCTCCCAGTCAACTAGGGTTTCACCAGGGTAAGTAACTAATGCACTCACAGCCATTCTATACCTATAATGTATTCTGTTTTTCATGTTAGTACAGTATTCAATAAATTACAGGAGGTAATCAACATTTTATTATAAAATAGGCTTTGTGTTAGATGATTCTGCCCAATTATAGCCTAATGTAAGTGTTCTGAGCATATTTAAGGTAGGCTAGGCTAAGCACTGATGTTCCATAAGGTAAATGTATTGAATACATTTTCAACTTATGATATTTTCAACTTACAATGGATTTATCGGGACACAACCCCATCTAAGGGACTTCCCTGGTGGCTCAGCAGTAAAGAACCTCCCCGCAATGCAGGAGATGTGGGTTCTATCCCTGGGTCCGGAAGATCCCCTGGAGAAGGAAATGGCTATCTACTCAAGTATTCTTGCCTGGGAAATTCCATGGACGGAGGAGACTGGCAGGCTACAGTTCATGGGGTCGTAAAAAGTCAGACATGACTTAGTGACTAAACAACAACCCCATCTAAGTCTAGGAAGATCTGTACCTCGTTTTTTTTAAACACTGGCTTAAAACTTATAAAAACTGCATTGTACTCACAAAGAAAATATAACTTCAATAAAGTAGTTATATTGTATACAATCTGATCCAAAGCAATAACATTAGCCATTACTAACAAAGTATAAACAAATAGAATAAAATGGGCTGGAAGGATTTTTTTTTTCCATAAAAGCTTCTCAATAACTTGTGTCAAATAAAAGTTTAAACTTTGTTTACCAATTAAATCCAAACTGTTGACAGAGTCAAATCCAAGACTTTAATTATTAGCAAGCTGTATTAAGTAAAAGGATAAATTTGAATCCTTAATGTGTGCTTCAAATAGTAATTGCACAGGCATAGGAAGGGGAATATTTCATGAGCAGAAATTCAATGAGAACCTGCACTGTTTCAAAGTGAACGAAGAAACCAATGCCGTCTTAAATTATGTTAATAAGCATTAAATCACCAAATAAATGCTAGAGATGATCCCCATTCTACTACATACATCCCACTCTAGGGGTATAAAGCATCATATGGCTCAATGGAAGGAGAAATAAGGAAGAAATACTAAAAATATTGGAACAATTAAAACAATCTCATTCTCTTTTCTCTGCCCCAGTTCTGGGATCAAGACAGCATAAAATATGGTGGGATTAAGGAAAAATGATGGCTATCTTGTGAAAGGAATAAAGACACGATCAATACTTTGGTCATCTCTTAGTTTCATTTCTTCCAGGTGTGGTGATTATGTGAAAAGTGAAAGTGTTAGTCGCTCAGTCGTGTCTGACACTTTGTGACCCCATGGATTATAGCCCGCCAAGCTCTTCTGTCCGTGGAATTCTCCAGGCAAGAATACTGGAATGGGTTGCTATTTTCTTTTCCAGGAGATCTTCCCAGCCCTGGGATTAAACCCTGGTCTCCTGCATGGCTCAGATTCTTTACCATCTGAGCCACCAGGGAAGGTGCTTGTGTAAGAATGCACATTTGGAGTTGGGGGATTCCTTTTTATTGAAAAGTGTTGTTGACTTTAGGTAGAGAAGAGGGTTGAGACCCAGGAGAGAATGCTGGCTGATTCTGTGTGAAATCCCTTGGACTTGTTTTTGAGAGTGAGAAGGAAAGGACATGCTCAAGTCTCCTCTTAACCTGCTTATCATAGCAGGACGATGAAGAAGGGCTTCAGGACAGAAGCATGATCACAGAAGGAAGAAAGTGCATGTGGCTGAGATAACCTCCGGCTGCATTTTCTGGGCACCTTGAGCTCAGTAGGTAGCAGAATGGCAGACAGATGCAGAAAATAGGAATATAAAGTCATTGGTCAGGCCACATCAAAGGAACGTATTCAGGGTTAAAAGCCACATTTTGAGTAGAAAGTATTAGTCACTCAGTCGTGTCCAACTCTTTGAGACCCCATGGATTGTAGCCTGCCAGGCTCCTTTGTCCATGGGATTCTCTAGGCAAGAATACTGGAGTGGGTTGCCATTTCCTTCTCCAGGGGATCTTCCCAACCCAGGGATCGAACCCAGATCTTTCTACATTTCAGGCAGTTTCTTCACTGTCTAAGCCACCAGAGAAGCCTATACATTTTAAATTAAGAAGGTGATAAATCAGAGAACTTTCAGAAGAGGAAGACTGGGGGTTAGGAAAGGTTAACCATTACACCTACAAAAAGGTGAATGAGTCAGGTGACATCATAAGCATATGAAAAGGCTTCCATGTCTCTATTGGTTCAAAAGAGTAAAACAAGGCAGGAAATGGTCTAAACTGTAGGGCCAAATATGCCTCCAAATTAGGAACATTATAACAATTCTAAAATGAAAGGATTCCCTTATGGAACTACGGGCTATATCTAGGATAAAAGATTATCTTATAATTCATAAAAGATTTATGTCATCCCTTCTCTCATTCATTCATGCACTCATTTTATAAAGCATCTAGAGTGAGCCAGACCTATGCTAGGTGCTGGGGAGACCAAGAAGAATAAAATGTGGTCTGGCAAACAAGGAGCTCTCATCTTCTGGAGGATCCTGCTACTATACAAAAAGGGTGATAGGAAGGAAGCCAGCAGAAGTAGGACCTGCAGATAATGGCAGGGTTTGACTTAGGCAATTCTAGGAGAAAAGGTGTAAGAAAAGATACAACAGGCTTCAGAACCTCCCTCTGCCATGTAGCTACTGCACAGCCAGTGTCTGTGCAGAGAGGGCTCCTCAGGTCCAGGAGGGTGCTTTCTTTTTTTTTAAGTCTTTATTGAATTTGTGACAATATGGCTTCTGCTTCATGCTTTTGGTTTTTGGCTGTGAGGCGTGTGGGATCTCAGCTCCCCAAACAGGGATCAAACGCAAACTCCCTGCCTTGAAAGGCGAAGTCTTAACCGCTGGACCACCAGGGAAATCCCCAGCAGGGTATTTCTGAATGTTGTGAAGTGGTGGGCCTGGAACCTTAACAAAGGGCTCCCTCTGAGCCCCGGGATTATCAACATATAGATAACTAACTCTGCCATTTTAGGGCTGATGGCCTAAAAAGTTGAAAATTATATACACTGCCATAAATGTAATTTCTGCTAGATGTTTATACGGTTTACACTCTCCAAGGTACCTGGCCACCATCCCAATAATAGCATCTGCAAGATGACTACAGGGAAAACAAGGCCTCAATATTTTTGACATTTGAATAGCCTAAGGAGGCTAGACTGTACTCACATCAACTTTGTAAAAATAACTGTGGGCATGTGACGAGGAAAAGGAAAAAAGGCGGACAAAGGAAGATAAAGTTAAGTACATATAATCAACATCTACTTCCAATCAGTACAATATATCACAATTGTTTTTCATCACATACCATTTTCCATCAGATAGTACCCTCAGGGGAAGATGGTAAGATCACCAGTATGAGGGAATGGCTTTAAACCCCACTGACTTAAGGACATTGACACCCTGAGTTCTGTCTCTCTTCTATCTCTGCTTCTCTCTAGATAGATGGCAGATAGATGGATGGATAGAAGGACAGATAGATGACAGATGGATAGATATACAGACAGACAGATAGGTGAGACATTGCTCAGTAAGAGTTTGTGACCTCACATGTTACTCCACCTCTTTGATCATTATTAAAATATATGTTCTTTGGGAAATTAGCATACTATTCTAGTAGACATTGATGCTTTCTAGGGCCGCGGGTACTATGGGATATCATAGCACTTTAAATCTTGACTTGAGAGGTGCTGAAGAAATGCAATGAGAGTCTGTGTTAACTGATGAGCATGGTGTTGGCCATACGTAGGTGCTCAATGAAGGCTCATTTCCTTCTTCTGCAGCTCTGCCTCCTGTATCTTGCTTCTCCCCTCAAAGGGTGAAGATGTGATTTGGACAGTAAAGAGTCTACCTGCAATGCAGGAGACCTGGGTTAGATCCCTGGGTCGGGAAGATTCCCTACAAAAGGGAACGGCAACCCACTCCAGTATTTTTACCTGGAGAATTCCATAGACAGAGCCTGGCAGGCTATAGTCCAAGGGGTGACTCAGACACGACTGAGTGCCTAATACTCAAAAGCTAAGAGAATCCCCTTGCTGGAGTCATGTTAATTCTCTCACTAAGTGGTCCAGGTTTGGGGCGATGACAAGTACAAATTCCTTGTCTGTCTCCGTTCTTTCCCGAAACGTTATCCTGCCAACAAAATACTGCTCCTTCCTCTTGGCAAATGCTGAATTCTTTCAAAGTGCTGATTCCCTTTGTTTCTCCTTCTTCCAGAAGAAGTAAACTTTTAAACCTTGGTTTCTCTTCCGTTTAACTCAACTACATTAAATTCAACTTAACAGCTCTTGAGTGTCTTTGAAATAGTGTGCACTGTGCTGAGCTCGGCTCTCTGAGGTCACAGAATGCACACGAGGAAGTTCCTGGGCACCTAGAGACTCAGGCCAGGTTAAGCGTGGTTGGAGGGCTTCTCACAGATGGGTCTCACTGCACTCTTCACTATTAACCCGAGGTCCAGAGGTGATGCAGTAAGTCAGCCTTCACTCTTAGGCCTTACAGAGCCATGCACACGCTCAGTTCCTTTTTGGTTTTATCACAGTTCTAAAGTTGAATGAAACAGCCGTGTTATTGCTGTTGAAGCCTGGATTATTAACTCGGGTTGCTGAGACCATGACAAAGTTTATCTGCTATCAAGGATTTGGCGATGAAGACATTAAAACATAGGCATACCTTTTCTTGTAATCATAGGGTGTAGCTAAAGCAATAAACTTGCTTTACTTCCAAACACAACTAGCATTTTAGCAAACTGACTCGTATTTAGAAAATAACCAATTCAAGGAAAATTCTTGCCATCCAGGCATCTTTTCCACTGCCCACCTTCCATGTGTTGTGGGTTTCGTTGTGTGTTTTTTTTTTTTTTTTTTTTTTGAAGATAGTGGTAGTAATCTCTTTGTTTTGTGTATTTATTTATTTATTTGCTTATTTTGACTGTATCAGGTCTTAGTTGAGGCATGCAAGCTCTTCTTTGTGTCCTGCAGGATCTTTTGTTGCAATGCACAGACTCTCTAGTTGTGACATGAGGGCTCAGAATTGTTGTGTGGTCTTAGCTGCTCCTTGGCATGTGAGGTCTTAGTTCTCTGACCAGGGACCAAACTTGTATCCGCTGCCTTGCAAGGCGGAGTCCTAACCACTGGAACACCAGGGAAGTCAACCCACAATGTGTTTTGATTCATGCTCAGTACACATCTCTCATTTTGAAATGGCTTGAAGCAATGACAATGTGATTAGAAGAGGGATGCGAGACATTTTATCTGTGGAAGTTTCAGAGTTTTCAAAGATATAAAGGGTGTGTATATTCTAGCCCAATCTACAGAGAAGATGTAATGGTACACAGGCAGGCAGACTTGGCCCTCATGGGATCACAAGCTTCTTTGACATCATCTAAGATCCCTAGACTCTCATTTCTACAGAGAATTTTTCAAGAAGAAAATACAATACTGATGCAGGTCCCCAGAACTACATGTATGCCTGTTAAAGGGAGGTTACCTTATTAATTCAAAGATTTTAATTCCTAATACCTAACACTTCCCAGGTGGTTCAGTGAGTGAAGAATCTGCCAGCAATGCAGGAGACACAGGAGACACAAGTTCAATCCCTGGGTCAGTAAGATTCCCTGGAGGAGGGCATGGCAACCCACTCCAGTATTCTTGCCTGGAGAATCCCATGGACAGAGGAGCCTGTGTCACAAAGGGCCAGACACAACTTAAGTGATTGAGCACACATGAGTACGCATGCTCCTAACACACACTGAGTCTGTGACATGTGTCTGGACCTACATTTGTGATGTGCTTTACATGAATTATCTTATATGAGATAGATAATATTATTATGTCTACTTTATAGATGATAAAACTGGGGTTCAGAAAGTCATTAGGACAATTCCTCTGGTAAAACGCAGTGACCAGGGCTCCCCAAACCTAGAACCACACTCTTGATGACTGTGCTGCGCTTCCATGGAGAGAAACAACTCTTTAGAACCAGGAGAGCATGGCCAGTATGATCCCCTAAAAGACTAATCTCCTCTTATGCTGTAAACCAGATTTTTTTGATCAAGCAGAGTATAGCATACTTACACCCTTGCATATACACTTTTCCTGTAGAAAGTCCTCATGAATATATATAGAAAGTAAAAATATTCACTAATATTCACCTCTGTAGGAAATAAACACATCACTATACAGAGCTAGTCTTAACATAAAGTCATAAAGTGGTTACCAATTGCTTTCAATTTGAAGAATTCTAGTAAATTTTTTCTCTGTCTTCTCAGAAAATTTGACATACTTCTGTTGGAAAGAATATTATTGAATAAGGTCCACTCTTTTGCTGAAGATTGCTCTTTTTGTGGTATCTCTCTTTCAAAATTACAGAAGAGTAATATTAGAAGTCATAAACAAATTTGTGTAAATAGTTTTATTATAACCCTCAGTGTTATGAACCAGAGAAGGCATTGGAGTGTCTCGATGCACAGTGCATCTCAGCAAAAACCAGGGCAAAAATTGTAGTCAGTATCTAGGATGTGTCTCAGAACCAGTGAACAAATGTGCAGATGACCGGCATGCAAGGAGTGATGGTACAACTTTTGTTTCCAGGGGGAAGCTAAATGTTCCTGTTTTCTAACATAGCAGTAACTTTCTTGATGCAATTGTGAAAACTGGATTATTTTCAAATGTTGTCTGTGGCCTCTAGGCATTTTAAACATCCTCAGATTCTACGCCTAATAATTACTTTGCTTGAAAACACCCTAGGATATTTTCTAAACTTTTCTGGTGAATAAAAAGATAGACCTGGATGTCCACTTCTGGGCAGACAGAGTATACATGTCTTTCTCCCATTCCTCCCACTGAGAACAACTAAAAACCATGGACATTACATATAAAACAACCATAAGAAATCTCTGAAAGGTGAAGAGAGGATGGCAGATTGGCAGTGGAAATTAGGACACAAGGATTAACACAGCAGTGAGTTCTCTGGATTTTCTTTCTGCTTCCTATATCCCAGACTGAAAGCTGGAAAACTCAACAATTCCGCAGTACATGTGGGTTCAGATAAAATAGCCCCCTGAGTTTTCTCTCTCTCTCTAGTCAAAGGATCATAAAAGAGAAGGAAGGAAGGAAGGAAAGAAGCTATAAAGAAAGAAAACATTTACACATCTGCTGTTTTCCCGCCAAACATCAGAAAAAACCTGTAGTACCACCTACACATGCCAGTAAAAGCTAGGTGGAGCCTAGGCTTCCAATCTCAAGAAGCTGTAACAAGGCACCTCAACACCCTCACCAGGATGTTGTCAGAGAAGGCTCAGTGTGGAATTGGAGTTTTCATCCTCACCTGGCAGTAATAAGCCATTCAGCCCATACAGTGTCCATGGAGACCATGTGGGAAGTGTGGGCTGTCACTTTCATCTGGAAGAATGAAGGACTCCCATTCCAGTGGGGTAGTATCAGAGGAGCCTTCATGGAGACTCAGATCTTTTCAGGGGTAATAAGCCACCAGGGGTTAACAATACACGGAGTTGTCACTGGAAACCACATGGATAGCTAAAACTCCTGTCTCCATCCAGAAGTAACAAGGAGCCTCCTTCTCCCCAAGTTCAAGGAAGGATAAGTGGGAAACCTGGACTTCTACCTTCACATAATGGCAACAAAGTAAGATTCCCTGCTGGAGCAGTGTCACAAAATCAAAGAAACACTTAAACAAAACCACCTAAAATTAAATGACTATGTAAGATCCAGAGTCTCACAACATAATTCCAAAAATGTCCAAGTTCCAGTAAAAAAACTACTCAAAATGTAGTAGGTAGTAGTTTAGTTGCTAAGTCATATTTGACTCTTGTGACCCCTTGGACTATAGCCTGCCAGGCTCCTCTGTCCATGGGATTTCCCAGGCAAGAATACTGGAGTGGGTTGCCATTTCCTTCTCCAGGGGATCTTCCTGACCCAGGGGTCGAACCTGAGTCTCCTACATTGCAGGCAGATTCTTTATCACTGAGCCAACTGGGAAGCTCAAACAAAAACTACTCAACATATCAATAACCAAAAAGATCTCAAACTAAACTTTGAAAAATTAGTGGATGCCAACACCAAGAACACAGAGATGTTAGAAGTACCTGACAAAGATTTTAAAGCAACTGTGATAAAAATGCAATTAGCAGTTACAAATATGCTTGAAACAAATGAGAAAGTAGAAAACCTCAGCAAAGCCACAGAAAGTCTCAGCAAAGTAATAGGAGATAAAAAAAAAAGAACCAAATGTAAATTTTAGAAATGAAAAAATATAATAATTGACATTTAAAAGTTCAGTAGATGTGCTCAACAGAAAAATGGAGGGGACAGAGGAAAGAACCAATGAACTAGAAGATAGGACAGTAAAAATTACCCAGTATGACCAACCAAGAGAAAATATCCTTTAAAAAAAACAAAAAACCAAACAACCCCCCCCCAACAAAAAAATAAACCCCAAAAGAGATTCAGGGGCCAATGAAACTATAAAAAAATATCCAACATTTATGTCATTAGAATCCTGGAATGGGAGAAGGAAGAGGGTGGTGCTGCAAAAGCAGTCCAAGTGGGTGACAAGTTCCCAAATTTGACAAGGGACATAAACTAGCAGATTCAAGAAGCTTAACAAACCATAAACAGAATAAAGTGAAAGAATCCACCCTAAAACACATCATAATTAAACTTTAAGTGACACAATATTTTTGAAGTGCTGAATGAAAATAATTGTCAACCTTGAATCCTGTGCCCAGGAAAAAATAACCTTCAGGAATAAAGAAGAAATAGACATCCTCAGATAAAGGAAAACAGAGTTTGTTACCAGAAGACCTATCCTAAATGTATAGCTAAGTAAATTTGTCTAAGAAGAAAGGAAATAATAAAAGAAAGAAGTTTAGACCTTAGAAAGAACATCAGAAAGGAGGGGAAGAGTACAATGAGCAGAAATATGTATTAAAAATATAGACTTTTTCTTTTTGAATTTTCTACATTAGTTCCATGGCCAATGCATAAGTTTTAACACTGTATGATATACTTCTAAATGAATGTAAAGAAAATATTTAAGACAATTATAGAGGAAAGGGTTTTATATTTTACCCAAACTGGTAAAATGACAATATTAGTAAGCTATAATATTATACATATATAATAGAATGCCTAGAATTATATGAAAGTTTTTTAATTAAGTAAAATAAAGTTCCATTTTATTTAGAATAAAAGTGAAATTCTAAAAAAAGGTTCAATTAATATGCAAAAATCCAAGAAAAAGACAGAGAAATGACAAATTGAGAGAACATACAGAAAACAAAAAAAAAGTGAGATGGCAGACTTGAGTTCTAACATATCAATAATTATATTAAATATATTAATTATATCAATTAATAATTATATTAAATATAATACAAATACACCAATTAAAAGACAGAGGAAACTGGATTCATAACTTTAAAACTACCTAAAAAGGAAATCCCCATGCCTAGATGTAGGTGTGTTCATTGGAGAATTCCTCCAAGAATATATAGATATATATTTTTTATATGTGAATCAAAATGAAATTCTACACAATCTCTTGCAGAAAATGAAAGAGAAGGAAATAACTTCCCAATTCAATTTACGAAACTAATGTAACCTTGATACCAAAAACCATACAAAAACAGTACCAAAAAAAAAAAAAAAGCCCTACAGACTAATGTCACTAGTAAATATAGATGCAAAAATACTTAACAAAATATTACCAAATAGAATTCAACAACATACAAAAAGAATTACACTCTATAATTTAGATATATTCCATGGATGCAAGTCTTACTAATATTCAAAAATCTATCCCTGTACTCTCCCATATTAAGAGGCCAAAGAAGAAAGATCATATAATCGTATCAACTGATGCATAAAAAAGCAATATATAACACCTATTCCTAATTTTTTTAAAAAACTCATAAAAACAGAAGTAGAAGAGAGCTTCCTCAGTTTGATAAGACCCTGCATGAGTCTTCAGTTGTGGTTGACTCTTTTCGACTCCATGAACTGTACCCCACGAGGCTTCTCTGTCCATGGAATTCTCCAGGCAAGAATACTGGAGTAGGTTGCCATTTCTTCCTCCAGAAGATCCTCCCAGCCCAGGGATCAGACCTGAGTCTCCTGTGTCTCCTGCATTGTAGGCAAATGCTTTATTGCTGGGCCACAGGGGAAGCAGAGTGATGAAAGCATCCACAAAAAACCAATAGCTAATGGCAAAAGACTGAATGCTTTTCCTCTAATATAAGTAACAAGGCCGGAACGTCCACTCTCACTGCTCTTATTCAACATAGTGCTAGAAGTTCTAGTCAATGCAAAAAGGCAAGAGGAAGAAATGAAATGTATATATATCAAGAATAAGAAGTAAAATCTACCCAAAACACTACAAGAACTACTGAATCTAGCAAGGTCACAAGATACAAGGCAAACATACAAAAATCAATTTTATTTGTCTACTGGTAAAGAACACATGGGCTTCCCCAGTGGCTCCACAGTAAAGAATCTGGCTGCAGTGCAGGAGCCGCAGGACACATGAGTTCGATCCCTGGGTTGAGAAGATCCCCTGGAAGAGGGCATGGCAACCCACTCCAGTATTGCTTGGAGAATCCCGTGGACAGAAGAGCCTGGCAGGCCACAGTTCATGTGGCTACAGGGTCACAAAGAATCGGACACAACTGAAGTGACTTAGCACTCACAAAGAACACATGGACCCCTAAGTTAAAAACACAGTACGATTTATAATTGCTCGAAAAATGAGATACTCAGGTATAAATCCAGAAATCCATGTATAGGATTTATATACTGAAAACTACACAATGCTGATGAAAGAAATCAATACTTTAAGTAAATGAGGTGACATACCATGTTGATGGATTAGAAAACTATAATTAAGATGTTAATGCTCTCCAAAATTGATATATATAAGTTTAATGTCATCCCTAACAAAATTCTAGCAATACTCTTTTGTAAATTTAGACAAAAGAATTTTAAAATTTATGTGGACAGGCAAAGGAACTGGCATGATTTTGAAAGAGAAGAATAAAGTAGTAGGAACCAATCTAGCCGTTTTCAAGACTTAATTACATAACTAGAGTAATCAATCCTGTGGTATTTGTACAGAGACAGACACATAGATCATTAGAACAGAACCCAGAAATAGACCCTCACAAATACACCAAATTGATTTTTGACAGACACAAAATCAATCAATAGATGAATAATAGTTTTTCCAATTGAAGTAATTGGGAATCCATAGGCAGAAAGAAGGACTTTCCAGGTGATTCATTGGTAAAGAACCCTCCTGCCAATGCAGGAGACGCAAGAGATGCGAGTTTGACCCCTGGGTCAGAAAGATCCCCTGGAGAAGGACATGGCAACCCACTCCAGTATTCTTGTCTGAACAATTCCACAGACAGAGGAGCCTGGCGGGCTGCAGTCCATGGTGTCTCAAAGAGTCAGACACAACTGAACAACTGGCCATAGCACAGCACAGGTAGAAAGAAAGAGAGAAAGAAAAAGAGATAGTTGGGGAGGGGAGGGAGGAAGAAAGCAGAGGAGGGGGGACTTAGTTCTAAGTCTTATACCTCATACAAAAATCAAGCAAAATGAGATCACACCCTTAAACATAAACATGGAACTATAAAAATTTTAGAAAAAAAAAAAAAAAAACAAACACTAAAGACCAGGAGAAAGATGAGAAAGTCTTCAGGATTTTGGGCTAGGGAAAGAGTTCTCAGATTTGACACCAAGCAATCTATTTTTTTTAATTGCTAATGTGTACTTCTCAAAATTAAAAACGTTTGCTCCACACAAGACTCTGTGAAAAGGATGAAAAGACAGACTACAGACTGGGAGGAACTACTTGCAAACCACATATCTGAAACAGGACCAGTATCTAAAATATATAACAAGTCTTAAAATTCAGCCACAAAAATCCAAATGATCCTATTAAAAAATGGGCAGAAAACATGAAGAGATATTCTATCAAGGAGAATATACAGATGGCAAATAAGTACATGAAAAAAGCTTTTTAATGTCATCTGCCATTAGGGAAATACAAATTAAAACCACAATAAGATATCACTTCACAGCTATGGGAATAACAAAAATAAAAAATAGTGACAATATCAAATGCTGGCAAGAATTCAGAGAAACTGGGTCTCTTTCATGGCTGCTCTGAATGTAAAATCTTACAACCACTCTGCAAAAGCTTGGAGTTTTGTTTAAAAAAATTAAGCCTTGCTACCGTGTTGTACTCTGGGTACATTTGTTTTTCACAGAGAAAAAAGGCATGTTTGCAAAAACCTGTACACAAATTTTTATAGCAGCTTTGTTTGTGAAAACTCCAAACAGGAAACAACCCAGAAGTCCTTCAGCAGATGAATGATTAAAGAAACAAAAGTATATCCATACCATGAAGCAATAAAAAACAAGCTATTGCTCTGCAAAACAACTTGGATGAATCTCCAGAGAATTATGCTCTGTGGAAAAAGTCAGTCAGGAAAAAAAAAAAAAAGGTTGCATATTGCATGATTCCATTTGTATAACATTCTTGAAATGACAGAATTATAGAAATAGAGCACCGGTCTCTGGTTCCCAGAGATTTAAAGAAAGGATGGGGACAGGTGAGAAGTGGGTGATACTCTCAAGGGCGACAGGAGAGATCCTTGTGTTGATGGGCAGATTCTGTATCTTGACTGTGTCACTGTCAACTTCTTGGTTGTGATATTGTACTCGAGTTCTGCAAGAGGCTGCCTTTGGGAGAAACTAGGAAATGGGCACATGGATGTCTACGTAATAATATTATTTCTCACAACTGCATGTGAATCTATGAAGATAAAAACCTTCATTAAAATAACACTACCCAGAAGACTCCAAATAAACACAGGCTATTTGAAGAAAATATATTTTTTGAGTTGTACTTATATGCTCTTTGACATAGTCTAGCAGATGTTTGGAAACTATGAGAAATCTGATCAAGGAAATTAAAAGACCTGGAAGAGGGATACAGATAGAAAGCAATTCAGAGGTAGTCTTGACAGGAAGTGAAAAAGCCAGGTCTGTCATCATGGGCCTTGGAGGTGAGGGAAGTGCAGCAGGTGTGCCAACTAATTGCCATCCCTGACTTGGAGATTTAACCTAAAGGTTTATTGGTAGAGTCTTTGAGAGCTTGGGAGCTCCAGAGACTAGAACTTTCCAAAATGGTATCCATTTTAAAAGTTTAAAAGCAAAACATTTTGCTTTTAAAGTAACAGTACCCTAAGTTTAAAAGCAAACGTCTAAATCCCCTGGGCTGTAACTCTAGCTGTGCCCAGTGAGATCCTGGGCTACAGGGCTGACTGTTTAGCCGATGTTCCACTCTGATCATTCCCTGGCCCACAAATACATTATGCAGTTCATTGCTCAGGAAAATTTTCTCTTTGTTTGAGTTACAGGGATTAAAAGCATTACAGCTTAATCCCTTTGATGCATCCAGGCCATTTTGAAATTGGATGTTTTTCTATTAACTCTCCTACTGGGAACCAATTCACTGCCACTGGAGCAACAGAGCTAGGCAATCCTGATTAATTACAGAATTCTGCCCTTCTGCCACTCGGAGTCTTTAAAAAATATCTAATAACAAAAGTGCTTAAATAAATCTATGAGATTAATCAACGTTTCATGTAATTTGAAATAAGAAACTTCAGAGCCATTCCTCACTGAAAAGAATAGGAGAAAGAGACAAGCGCTACTACATTAAAGAAACCAGGGTTTAAGAATTCACATGTCAACGAGGTAAGCCATGTCAACTGTCAAACTAACGGAAAAACAAATCCATGTTAGAAAATCAGCACACACTCGGTTTTATTACAATTCTCGAAATGGAGAACATGAGTTTACAAATTAAATTATACATTCAATTCAGAGGTTGTAACACTGCTGTCAGATTTATAGCCTCCAATTCACAGAGACCAGTAATAAACTGTCAAGGAGGGAGGTTGACTACTCATCAGATATGCTTTGAGTTGATGAGTTAGTCCGAACAATCTCCATATGGGAGCATAAGGTAAAGGAAGGCCTTGATCTTGCTTCTCTTTGTGAGCGGTGCCTGTGGAGAGAGCTCGATTGGAAGGACATGTGTGCTGTAGTAAAAACAAATGAATATTATACTTCATTTCCTGCACTACAGAAAATGGAAGAAAGCAGTGTAGGAGAAAATGTAAACAACTCAAATCTAGACTAGCACATGTTGAGAAATAGTCCTGCCCACTGAATAAAAGTGATGACCTCAGAAGTGTTTATCTCTAGAAGACCACGGGATGGAATGTGTGTTTTTATGCTTAAAAACCAGGATTTGTACAAGCTTAAAATTCACAACCATTTCAACATAGTATTTTTCACTGGAAACCTTGTTACTGTTTGGCAAGATATTTATTTCACATATCAACAAGGATCAGCTCTATGTATGACTGTCTTTTTTACTGTATTATTTTCTTATGCTCCAAGATGCTTTTCATTGAGGCCTACTTTATAGATATATGCTTAAGAAGGACAGCAATGCTGAGGAATTATTCATGCTCACTTAAAGACAAAGCACTATGCTAAATAAAGTGTGAAGTTATTATATGATGCCAACCCACACACAATCCTTAGAAACGAATATAGCCATTTTCATATGTGCAGTAAAATATACCTCTTTGAAATTTGAAAGATGAAATTCCTTCAAGAGGTGTCACTTGTCAGTCTCATAAGAAATTGTCATCTCTGCTTTTCCCTAAATATTTCCCTGGGTGTTGTATTGGGTTGGCCAAAAAGTTCGTTTGAGTTTTTCCATCTACCAGGAAGAAACCAGAATGAACTTCTTGGCCAACCCAATATCATATTATCAAGATAGTGCCTTCAAATGTTGTAAAATCATTTCTTTTACTTAGCAAAATTGATTCATTTGGAATGTCAGAGTCTATTCACAAGTTTTCCATTTTTACTTTCTAATAAATATTTTCTTCCCCTTTTCTTTTTGTACTTAGGGTTTACTTTTTTGTTATTTTAATTTAATCACTGTACCCAGTATTCTTGGGATTCTATATTTGCACAAGGTATTAAGGTGGATGCTGGAAGAGATACATAGTTATGAGTCCTGGTTTCTGCCTTCCAGGTATCTTGCATTCTAGAGGGAGAAAAAGGTACCTAAACTAAACCCAAAGGGAACATGATTGAGGGCCTTGTTGCCCAGAGGGTGGTCCTCAGACTGGAATTCCCAGCTAGGAGTTTGTTAGAAATGCAGAGTCTGAGGATCTTCCCTGGCCCTAATGAAGCAGAAGCTGCATTTTAGCAAAATTAAAGACCCTGATGCTAGGGAAGATTGCCAGCAAGAGGAGAAGGGGGCGACAGAGGATTAGAGGGTTGGATGGCCTCACTGACTCAATGGACATGAATTTGAGTAAACTCTGGGAGATAGTGAAGGACAGGGAAGCCTGGCGTGCTGCAGTCCGTGGGGTCACAAGAGTCAGACATGACTTACTGACTGAACCAAAACAACAGTTGATTGTAACTGTCAGTACAGTCTGAGGACGGGACAATGGGATTGGTGTTGAAAGGGCAGTGGGAAGGCCCTGGGGAGGTAGCTTCATGCAGCTTTGCTAGTCACGGGACTTTGCTTAGGGGAATCAGGGTTAGGGAGTAGGAAATGGCACAAGCTATGGTGTATCTGGTAGATTCTGTGCCTGAGCACCTGGGAGACACTCCAGGGGTCTCCCCACAGCACCCTGATGGACCCTCCTCATTGAGGGGGAGATGAAACTCTGACTTCTGCTCTCAAAGGACACCCATTACTTTTACCCTAGATTTCCTTGGACTTTCCATGGCCCCTTCAATTAGCAACCATGCATGCAAATTTGAGAATGTTTCTTTAGGGCAATCAGAGAATCAGATTTTCAATTTTTACCTCATTTCCTAGACAGGATTTAAAAAAAAAAAAAACTATGGTAGTTATTTCTAACCATGTCTTTGATGTTTTTAAGAGTGAGGAACATTTCACCAATCTCTGCTTTCCGTCTTCTTATAACGGATAGCAGGGATCACAACTTCAAGGAAATAGGGTGATCAAACAGGTAAGCATGTGTGAACGTGTGACATGATGGCTATAAAACAGTAGGGAGTGAGTGGAGAAGGCACGCTACTTTCACTAAAAACAAAACTGAAACCCAGATCCCATCTTCGGGCCACACTAAACAAGAAGCCACCAGGATCATGACTTCACTCATTTTTCTAATCCTCACCACATGGAGAGTTGATTTCAATCCCACAGAGCTGAGATAAACCATCTGAAGATGGTTTGACTCAGGTGGAAATCCACAGAAGCATATCATAGAATCCCTCCAGTTATCCCAAGAGTGAGTCAAAGGCAAGAATCCTCCTCTTTTATCTTTGTATTCTGTGTACCCAGCCCATGTGCAAACACGACGCATCACGATTGCATGGAGAAACCACGTCAGACAAATGGCATGATAATATTTAACAACTGCGGAGGGTTCATGCCTTGCTAGGCACTGTCCTGAGAGCTTTCCGTCTGCTGCTCTCATTTGCTCTTCCCAACTCACCTGTGACGTAAATACTGTCATTATCCCAGTTTTACAGGTGAGGGAACAGAAGTGAGTGTCACACAAGAGGCGAAGGGGAGATTCCACGGCTCCAAGGTCCATGATTTTAACCAAAATGTAAATACTTACAATAAAGCGAGAGTGAGTCACTGGTTCCAGGATTGTGCAAATGGGTGGAGGGAAGAAACTCATTGTGGGTAATATTTAACAGGGGATAACTGCTGGTGGAGACAGGCCTGGGAACATTCTAGAGAGTATAAGAGCAGTGGGTTCTGGGGAGTTTGGACAGGAAGCTGGTGGTGAGAAGAGGAAAGGTGGGTAGGGGTGGAATGTGGTCTGATTGTAGTGGATGGGGGCAGTGTTGAGACCATACTTTTTCTGTCTTCCTCCTCTTTCTGACCACTGGCACAAGTTCCCACAAAGAAGAGCTAAACTAAAATTTAGAAAAATATATATATATTATATTTCATATATTGACAGCACATTTGATTTTCCCCTCATATCCCCCTCACCCCCAAGTCCCAGGGGTCTGGCTTCTGTCCAAGTTAGAAAAACAGAAATGTAAACATTAGTAAAATACGAAAAGGATAGAGCCTCTTCCCTTTGCAGCTCACCAGAAGTTTGCTCTATGGGGTGGGTTTGATTGATTGCATTATGGATGATTCCCTTTTGAAGGGAAGGCCCAGAAGAGATCAGAGAGGGTGAACCTCAACCCACAAAAAAACCTTGAGAGAAGAACCAGCACTGCTCTGCTCATGTCTTCATGCCGTGAGAGGGTGAGTTCCAATGCTAACATTTCCCACAACAAAGAGAATCTTCCTCCTAGTGTCCTTCTGCCATAGTGACTCTTATGTGACATCTTGGCTAGACTACAGGGCCCATATATTTGGCCAAACGTTTAGCCTAGATGTTTCCGTGAAGGTAATTTTTAGATGAAATTAACAGTGAATTCAGTAGACTTTGAGTAAAGCAGAGTGCTCTTCATAATGTGGGCAGTGGTGGGCCTCATTCAGTCAGTTAAAGGCCTTACTAGAAAAAGATTGACCTAGCTGGAAGGAGAAGGATTCTGCCAGAAAAATGCTTTTGAATGTGGACTGTAACTTCTGTAACTACCCTGGGTCTTCAGTCTGCCAGCCTACTTGAGATTTTGGACTTTCTAAGTCTCTATAATTGTATGAGCCAATTTCTTAAAATCTAAATTAGATAGGTAGATAGAAAGATAGATCGAAATAAATGATACAAACATATCCTTTTGGATTTTCTGTTTCTCTGGAGAGCCTTGACTAATATGTATTCCTATTTTACCAATTCTAAGATGTACATTTTTTCACATTTTAACATCCCTGAAATCATGTTCTTACTATTTAACAGAGTACCGAACATTCTCCCAGCTACATTAAATTTAGAACTTGCAGTCAATAGTTTGCTATAATGAGCCACCTGATTGTAGTATAACCACCATCTGTGATTTGGGTCACCATGCAGTGAACTCTCTCCAAAGATCCATGAACTCTGTGCAGTTGTTTTTTCTTTTTCAAAAAAGTATGTATTTATTTATTTGGCTGTGCCAGGTCCTCATTGCAGGATGAGGGTTTCTCTCCAGTCATGGTGCATGGGCTCATGGTGCATGGGCTCAGTAGTTGCAATGTGCAGGTTTGGTTGCAGCATGTAGGATCCCAGTTCCCCAACAAGGAGTCAAACTCACATCCCTTGCATTGAAAGGTGGATTTTTCACCACTGGACAACCTTGGGAAGTCCCATATGCAGTTCAAACTAGTTATTTTCTATAACCCTTCATTCAACTGCCACCTGTAAGCTCTGAAAAAAATTTTTTTTTCCCTAAGGGATGCAAAATATGAATTTTATGAGGGAGAAAGAGCCTGAAAGAAATGTTCTGAAAGAGAAGAGGAAAAGAAAATGGTCTATAGTTCTCAAATGAGCCTCTTTGCACTACTTAAGCCCCAGTTTCCTTTCAGCCCAGGTTTATAGCATTTTGATCAATATCTGTGCTTTCTTTATTCTGTTGCAAGTGGCATATTGTTTTCCTACCTGGTACATTTTAAAAAGAACTGGAAAATTGGCCAATACGACAACACTTTCTTGACATATAAATTTCTTATACGCAACCAATCTCCTTGAAGATAGGACTAGGTTTGAGGTGTGTGCGCATCCCTTGCACTTAGCAGGTGCACATGGAGTGGGTGCAAGGACAGTGGTCAGTACATCCATGCCATTGAGTGCGTAGACTCCATAGACTTCCGACAGATGACCAGGCGGCCACCAGAGCCGTCAGCATCTAGGTGCTCAAATGAGAATATCTGTCTCTCTTTTAGATATTTATATAGATCACATTCCCTCTCATAGCCTAGATGAGTGTGTGTGTGTGAGAGAGAGAGAGAGAGAAAGAAGTTGAGCAAATGAGAGAGATCATGTCTTCTAGGTTTTGAATACCTCGAAGGTGGCTTAGTCAAAATAGCATGGATGTGGTGCTGTCAAAACGTTGAGTTGAATATATGTAAGTTGTTTGACTTGGAGTATTACCGAGCTTTTCTTATCTTCAGTTTTCTTGTACTCGGAAGGAAAGTGAACATTATAGTATCTACATTGCAGATTTTTGTGAGACTTAAATATAACTTTTGAAAGAAACAGGCACAGCATATATGCTCATATAAATAGTAACTCCCATTGTTCTTTTTATATTTATTTTTATTTATCTGTCTGGGCCGGGTCTTAGTTGTGGCATGTGAACTCTTACTTGAGGCATGTGGGATCCAGTTCCCCGACCTGGGATTGAACCTGCATAGAGAGTGTGGAGCCTTAGCCACTGGACCACCAGGGAAGTCCCACTAGCTCTCATTGTTCTGCCCCTGTCTCCTGCTGTTCCTCCTGTAGCACTGGACCCAGGGCCTTGCACTTGGAAGATAATCATGTTTGTTGAATGAGTCACAAAGAAGTGTCTTAAACATACACACACATACTATTTTTGGCTCTCTATACAACATGCAATAAATTTACAGCCTGGTTCTTACAGGTATGAAGAAAAGAATCATTAATGATGTGACTCTTTTTTTACCCCCAATTTTAAATATTTTCAACTGAGGAATCATCAGCTTCATTGTGTTATTCATGTTCTAATCGCTCTCTCATTTATAAATATCATCTTCTTTTAAACAAAAGCAACAACCAACCAACCAAGCTACAGAACCCCAGATACTTTAGAGAAGCCACAGAACTCACCTCAAGTTGATGATTTTACCAGTTTGAATTTTCACACAGGGAACCAAAATGCTTGCTTCTAGTTTTTAAGAGGTAAGCACAACACGGATGCCCTAGGGTAAAAACTGTTTCCTCTGTCATTTCTTCCTTCCCTCCCTTTTTCTCCTATCTTCTCCCCTACCTACTATATGTTTGTTTAGGAGATCAATGAATGAATCACCCTACAGGCAAACAAACTCTGAATGACATGTTACTTTAAGCCACATCTGAAATGAACTGAAGTCTGAAAAGTCCACATAGCATCTATCAGAGAGTGTGCTATTCTTGCTGAAAGATGGTGAGAAGCCAGAAGGGCCTTTTGTGATGCACTGTCCGGGGAACCATCAGTTCCAGCACTCACGCTTGTGTGAAACCTTAGCAGCCACCTAGTGCTTACTGGTGTGTGTGCTCACTCCCTCAATTGTGTCTGACTCTGTGCTCCTCTGTCCATGGGATTCTCCAGGCAAGAATCCTGGAGTCGGTCACCATTCCCTTCTCCAAGGGATACTTACTGGTGTACCTCTATCCTTCTACATATTAATGCTTCACCACATTATGGCAGTATTAAGTCAAAGAATCATAGCTAATAGCAGGAAGAAAGTGTGAAAAACCAAGTTTCAGGTGGCAATGGGAAGAGTTAAAGCCTAGGCAGACTGGAAGCTGAGAGCTGACAGATGGAAGGAAGAGAAGAAGGAAGGAAGTATAGGTTGGTGGATGGATTCAGGGCCAGACTAGTTTGAAAGTCTGAGTCAGATTTCAACTCTAAGCTATGGAAACAGAGTGGAAGTTGAAATCCATACAGGAACTTCACTTATCCAATGGAATTTTTTCACAAATACTCTGTGATGGGGATGTTTTAGACACTGAGGATGTTTCACTGAACAAGATAGAAATGTGTGAACTCAGAGATTTTATTCTGATGGGGTAAGATCCAAGAAGAGGCTTCCCAGGTGGCTCAGTGGTAAAGAATCCACCTGCCAATGCAGTAGACGCAGGAGACATGTATTCAATCCCTGGGTTGGGAAGATCCCCTGGAGGAGGAAATGGCAACCCACTCCAGTATTCTTGCCTGAAAAGTTCCATGGACAGAGGAGCCTGTCAGGGCACAGTCCATGGAGTCGCAAAGAGTCAAACATGACTGAGCATGCACACAGTCACAAGATCCAAAGAACAATTAATGTAACCATAAATCAATTATAAAGCACATTGAAAGAGAGAAAGGAGGACTATGGAGGAAGGAAAAAATCAGAGTAAAGAGAAGTCTAAATGCCAGAGTGCCAAATGGAAGTTTCCATTTCAATGAGGTAGTTTTAACATGAAGGATTACTAAAATAGCAATTATTCCACTAGAAAATGGCAGAATCACAAAAGTAAAGAGAAACCAGTTTGTAACATGACACAAGGAGAAGAATTTTACGACATATTAAAAAAGAAGAGACGCACAATTTTCCTCGAACAGAAATAAAATATATACTATGCTTGTCACACCAGAGTAGCTCTGAAAACATTCCAGAGAGAGTTAGATTGACTAAATTCCTTTATAACAGCACACTGTGTTAATAAAACAACACAAGTGTGTGACTTTGCTCCTACAAGAGCAAAGTCCTTTCAAATCATTTTCAGCTCCTCTTTGTCCACGTGACCAATACTTCATCCCTATTTTACAGGTGGGGATATTGAGGTTCAAAGAATGTTTGTGACTAAACACAATGAGTCAGTGGTAAGGATCATGGAAAATACATGTCCTGGGAAGCATGCAAATGACTTCATCTTATGTGGGTTTGGTCATGTCAGAAGTTAAATTATCTTAGCAATTTTGTGTACAGGACTTTCTTCATGATTATCCCTCTTCCTGTCTGGCTATCCCCAAAGACCTAAGTATTGAGTCAAGCCCATTGAAAGCTAAGGGTGTGTGCAAATGCCCAAGAAACAGCATAACAATATACAGAAAGTGCCATGTGACAGAGTTTCTCTAATGAAGGAAATCAGAGAAAGACTAAATACTGCCAAAACGTTTAAGTTCCAAAGTTTTTTCTCTTTTTTTCTCCCAGAAAAGTACCCTTTTGACTCTCCTTTCATAGGAAAATGACAAAGGCTTTACAGTAAGTCCCTTATCTGCTTTCAGTTTTTGAATCTTAAGAATATGGTTAATACCATGTATTTGTGGTTCAGCTAATGAACTCACTGATTATACTTAGCCCACAATGTCGACAGCAGCTACCCCACCAAACTAAGGTGCTAATGATGATTTCTTTAAATTTGGGTTTCAAGATAACATTGGGAAATCCTTCAAAGATTAGTAAGATTTTTAAGGTTGGCCTATCACACGAACTTGAGATCTGTGGCCAAGAGAATGCAGCAAAGCATTTCTTTTCTATCACTTGATCATTCTGAAAGTTTTCCAAGTAGCTGCAGACTAAACTGAAAACAGGATCTTGTGTTAATCAATTCTTAAGCATGAATATGGCCCTGCCAAACTGGCTTCCTCGAAACTCTTTCCTTTGTGTTCCCCTCCTATTTTCTCATGCAAGAGATGAAGATAAATGTGCAGTGTCTGTTAACCCATTTTGCTACTTGGATTAGTAGCATTCACACACATGCACACAGGGAGTATCTAATTACCCAGGAAAAAACCCACTAAATATTAAAACTGTTTTTGCCCAAGGCTCTTTAACATATCCATATTTCACTCTGTTAGTGACCCTTTTCCTTCTCTTAAAAGACGTCAAGGGACTTCAGAGGTGGTCCAATGGCTAAGACTCCGAGCTTCCACTGCAAGGGACACAGATTTGATCCCTAGTCAGAAACGAAGATCCCGTACGCTGAGCAGTGTGGTCAGAACAAAATGAACAAGAAACTGTCAGGATGACAACCCCAGGAGTTTCAAAACAACTCCTGCTCCTCCCTGTCACCTGGCCCTGCTGCTTCTGACCTGTACTCTGCACCCTAATCAGTGACCTTATCAGAGCCAGTCAAGCTAACTTGGGTTAAGTTTGCTCTAAGGAGAACGTGAGTGTGCCACGGGCTATGTGAGTGCTCCCCCTTTCCAGAAAGAAGCCAGAATCCTGAGAACGGAGCTGTCACTGGTAGTCAGGTCTCATCTGGCTGCAGAAAAATCAACTGGCTTCTAAGGACCACCTTGACATCTTGCAGTCAAGTCTCTCAGTTGGATTACAACTTGGTGCCTTCCACGTGGGCACTCTCAATAATCAGAGAAGGCCACCAGAGGGAAACGAACTGGTGCAAATGTGGCAATTATGCTCGAGTGGCAGCTGGGCACAGAGTGACGCACGCGGGCTCCAGAAGGGCGGAGCCTCCTCTGTGGCTTCCAGGAACAATTCAAGGTGTTAATTCTGACTTATAAAACCGTCTGTGTTTTGGATTCTAGTTACCTTAGAAATCAGCTCTGAGGTTATGGTTAAAGAGCTCCCAAATTTACACCTTAGATACCCCGAAGCAACACCCTCCCCAAAAGAGGCAAGAATTAACAGCTGCTCCATCTGATGGAAGCTTCCTTTGCAAATATAGTTTCCCCCAACTTGCCCTGCTGAGTAGAAATATGAATGTGGAGGAGGTACCACTTGGAAAACTTTGCCCTTAACCACTTAGCTTTGCTGAGTTTAAAGCATTTAAAATCCAATTGTAAAAGAGCATAATGACAAATCCCAGAGTGTATTTTAATAAGATTTCTGTTGGTGCCTCAGATGGTAAAGAATCTGCCTGCCAATGCAGGAGACCCAGGTTCCATCCCTGGGTTTGGAAGATCCTCTGGAGAAGGGAATGGCAACCCACTTAAATATTGTTGCCTGGAGAATCCCATGGACAAAGCAGCCTGGTGGGCTATGGTCCATGGGGTTACAACGAGTCGGACATAACTGAGCTACTAACACTTTCACTTATAGCTCCATACCATATATTTATTTGTATTAGATCATATATTTAAAGCATTATCTTCTCACTAGCAAGCACATATTCCCATGAACAATAAGATTTGAATAAATTAGGTGTCAGCTCCTATAAATACATTTTTTTAATCTGCCTTTTATTTATACTAAATTTTTAAGAGGATTTGGAAGGTTTGGGTTTTTTTGTGAGATTGATTTAACCTGCACACACTTACTCCATGTCTACTATGTCAGAGTTACTCAACCATCATCTGATTCCTCCAAGAAATTCTGAGTGTTCTTTGAATGATCCAGTGAACTATTGGGGTTGTCTGGTAATTGACCCTAAGGGTTCCCTGAAATGAACAACATCAGTGGACTCAATGGCACTTCTTTTTCATAGTCTACAGAGCACTTTCTGACTATTCTGTAACATCTCTTTTACCTGCAACTTGTTTTCCTTGATTTTTTTTTTCACAAAGACTAAAACAGAAGCTGAGTGGCTACTAGCTTTGCTCAAGGCCATTTAAGTGAGTTATAATAGAAGTAAGATTGGCATACTGGATCTCCTTGAAGAAAGCTTTGTGTGTGTATGTGTGTGTGTGTGTGTGTGTGTGTGTGTGTGTGTGTGCACGCGTGCACATTTCTCTACCAACTAAATTACCCTGTATCCTATCAGCAGATGAAATCAGTCTGCAGGTAAATTGCTCTTGCTGTCCTGTTAAAACATGCACACATATCTGAGAAGCCCACATACAAGAAATAAGTAGAATGAGGGCCAATTCAACATTAAAGTATAAATAAAAGCACATACCTGAAACTATGTACAACTGAAAATTCATGGCTTTAAAACTGAACAGCCATTGACAGCTTTAAGCACTCTCACATTGCTGTCAAAAACAGAGAACTGCCGTGTTAAACGGTGAGAAGACCCAAAGTTACTCATTCTCTTTCACAAACTTGCCAGTACAGTCATTAGCCTAAAAAGTAAAGATTGTTAGTTATGCCTAACCACCTGATTGCCCAAGTAACCGTCCTTTCTTTGGCAGACCTCATTGTCTTGAGCATAAAGGAAGTGGCGAACCAGTAGAACTGTAATCTATTATCTGTTGCCACTGAGAGCAGTGATGCACTGTGACACCCAGAGAAAAAGGCCAAGGAGACAGACAGAGGGGAAGACTCATCTGACAAATGTCGTGCTAGACACTGCCTTCATCTTTCCTTCAAATGACTCACTTATAACTGTGGGCAACCAGG